>NC_134903.1:27860598-27863098 GCF_041734735.1 Babylonia areolata
ACTTCGCGATGGACTGCCCGCCAGCGAGTATCGCCGCTCGTGCTGTGTTGGAGTGACCAATGTCCAGCCTGTGTCCTTGGGTGTCCGACCTCCCAGCATGCATCGCAGCCCCGCAAATATTGAGCCTACATTGTAGGTTTTGGCGCTTTTTGCAATACTCGTTCAGCTTTCAGCGACGCCATCATGGATACCTCAAACACCAACTACGGCATCTCCATCATGTCAAAAGTCAATGGTGGGATGGACATCAGTTTGATTTTGTTGTTGTTGTTTTGTTGTTGGTGATGATCTTCTTACCATGTACCACTATTGTTAAATTGAACAACAGACGAGCATATTTTAACACCCTTTTTCTTCTTTACAAGCCACGTGTAAATGCACACCAACGTTTTCAGAATTGAGGCCCAGACATTAAAGTGTGTGATTATTGTGATTCTCTCTCTCTCTGTTTGTGTGTGTGTGTGTGTGTGTGTGTGTGTGTGTGTGTGTGTGTGCGCGCGCGTGTGTTAAATGTTGATTGTAAAGCGCTTTGAGCTCCCTTTAAAGGCGGAAAGCGCTCAGTAAACAAGTATTCATTCTTCTTCACCTTCCTTTTATTGTGTGTGTGTGTGTGTGTGTGTGTGTGTGTGTGTGTGTGTGTGTGTGCACGCAACAGAACAATGGGTGGGGGTTGTGGATTGGAGAGGGGGCGGGGAAGGGGGAGGACAGATTTAGGAGGATGGAAAGGCCAGGTGAACGATCCATGTCAGTGTTTGCATCAGGAATAATGATAATCATCATTCATATTTCATACTGTGCTTAGTCATACGCCTCGAAGCTCTTCGGGTTTTTTTCCTTTGAGTTTCGTCTGTCTGTCTGTCTGTCTGTCTCTCCATTGTCTGTCTGTCTGTCTGTCTGTCTGTCTCTCCATTGTCTGTCTGTCTGTCTGTCTGTCTGTCTCTCCATTGTCTGTCTGTCTGTCTGTCTGTCTCTCCATTGTCTGTCTGTCTGTCTGTCTCCTCTGTCTGTCTGTCTGTCTGTCTCTGTCTGTCTGCCTGTCTCTCTTTTTCACTCTCTGTCTCTCTTTCACTCTCTCTGTCTCTATGTCTCTCTCTGTCTCTCTCTCTTTCACTCTCCCTGTCTCTGTCTCTATGTCTCTCTCTCTCTTTCACTCTCTCTGTCTGTCTGTCTGTCTCTCTCTGTGTCTCTCTCTCTTACTGTCACGTAAAATCTTATTTATCTTTCTTTAATGTTACCCCCTTCAGTAAGGGGCTTTGGCCTTTATCTGAATAAAAAAAATCGTTATCCTTATCGTTATCTCTCTCTCTCTCTCTCTCTCTCTCTCTATCTGTCTGTCTGTCTGTCTGTCTTCTTATGCATGGGGTCGGGGGATTAAGGGGTTGGATAAGTCTGAGTTACGAATTTTAGGCTGCAGGTGGTAGAGATGTGACCCAGACGATCAACACATTCTCAGCGTACAGATTGTTTAAAACGAATCACTTCATTGAACTGAAACACGATTTGCTCCGGGATATTAATATGTCATTAGTGGTGTTGTGAGCAGTGCTTTGACTGAGTTTAGGTTTGGTGTGTCAGAATTATCTGCACATACACGTCATACCCGTAAAAGCCCACTCGTGTACATACGGGTGAACGTGGGAGTTGCAGACCACAAACGAAGAAGAAGAAGAAGAAGAAGAAGATGAAGAAGAAGAAGAAGATCTGACCGTTCTGACAGATACAAGCACAGGCCTGATTAATTAAGCTCAGATACGTCCATCTTCAGTCGGAGATAAAGTTCACACTTTTTATCTTACTGGCACATCAGTACTTGATCGGAGAATCAGATTTATTCCTGGGTAGGGTTACAACAGTGCATCGAATTAACTCACTCAGTACGACCAGTCCTCTCTTCTCCTCTACACAGACCCCTCGGATGTCCAGTGGGTGTCTGAATGACCCAACCTTTAGCTTCCGTCGTCAGAATTGTGGTATTCTTTGTCAACATTCACGTCTTCAGTATAAGAGCCTTCCGCTTGCAATATTTTGATGATGGTAATCGGGGTGAAACGCTGTTAACGTCGACTATTTCGCCGTTCGTATGGAGAGAGTTAAAAAAAAAAATATTGCTTTGGTCAAGAAAAATAAAGAAAAAGAGAGAAAACGTATATAAGAATTAAATCATTTACGTTAATAAATGACTTTCACGTCGTAGACACTGACAGAGTAACGGAACGGACAAAGCATGTATGATTACAGCCCGTAATTGATCAATACATGCTCACATACAAGCAATATCTATCTATCTATTTATCTATCTTGCATACATACATACATACACACATTCTGTCTATTTATCTGTCTGCCTTACATACATACATTCTATCTATCTATTTATTTATCTATCTATCTTACATACATACATACATTCTATTTATCTATCTATCTATTTTACATACATACATACAAACATACATTCATATATTCTGTCTACGTATCTATCTATCTTACATACATTCTA
>NC_134903.1:27885598-27893098 GCF_041734735.1 Babylonia areolata
TTGTGGCTGGTCCACTTCCTTTTCGTTAGGTGTGCTTGACTATGTGTGTATACATATGTATGTGTACATAATTACATGCATGTATATGAATGTGTATTGTGTGTGCATGTGTTTATGTAAGTTTGTGCCTGCCTATGTGCGCGTATGTGTTAGGGTAGCTGTTAGATACACACGTATGTTTAAATGTATGTATGCAGTGTGTGTGTGTGTGTGTGTGTGCGTGCGTGCGTGCGTGCGTGCGTGTGTGTGTGTGTGTGTGTGGTCACATTTTGGTGTGTGTATGTAATATAGACATAATGTTTTATGTTATCAAAAGCGTTTTTGTAAAGCACCTAGAGCAGATATCTGGATAGTGTGCTATATAAGTATCCATTATTATTATTATGTCGCTTACCACATAAAGCATATAAGATGTTATTATACTATCATAACAGTAACGAAAATACCAGGGCATCTTCCACCTGCTTTTTGGCTCACTTGTGTAAACAAAGTGAGTCTGTGTTTTAACCCGGTGTTCGGTTTGTGTGTGTGTGTTTGTGTGTGTGTGTGTGTGTCCATGATAAACTTTAACATTGCCATTTTCTCTTCAAATACTTTGTCAGTTGACACCAAATTTGGCATAAAAATAGGACAAATTCAGTTCTTTCCAGTCATCTTGTTTAAAACAATATTGCACCTCTGGGATGGGCACAAAAAAAAATAAAAAGAGAAGCCAAATTATATGCAAACTGAATTTACTGTTATATTTATATTTTTTTATTCTCTAAATTTGGCACTTTCATCTGATATTCTGACACAACAACAAGAGCAGTCATTTTTATCATTTTTTGTTCAAACAGGAACTTCCTTTGCTAAGCATGGAAGTTATATTTATTTTGCATGTCTTTGGTGCAGATAGTAAAAAAGGGAAATTAATCTGTAATTAATGCTAGGGGGCTTAATTTGCTTTAAACTTATCTTTCTCATCTTAAACATTACGTTTTGAAATTATATTCAATACATTAAAAGCTTGTGCTTTTTACTCTGTACAGGACTTTCACTATGTTCATTCGCCCATGTGGTCTTTTTCGGAAAATACTAAAATCAGTACGACGAGTGGACCTTATAGATCTGTTGGCTGAGCCCTGAAGGTCATGGGCAAAAATCAATTGCGTACGCATATTTATACATATTCAAAGCGCGTGCTCATATTCTTCGCGAACGCGAACGACGACATTTTGTTTCAAGTTGTTGACCTGCCCGTTCAATCCTATATTCAATGGACAATACACGATAACATGTGATAGCAAGTTGGAGAAGGAGACCGTTAAATATTTATTCAGAGAAAGATTTGTGAACGCCTCATCACATACTGGATTATGCCCCAAACTGCCATAAAAATATCCACAGAATCAGTCGGAATTCACAGTTAAAAATTGTAAACCATGCGAGGTAATACCCTTGAACTGATCACGATGAAACGAAAAAATTTCCAGTCTTGACTTTTCTCAAAATGAAGTCCTTTTCACTTCATACGACGTTTAGAAGTACTTGTACTTGGCTCTACATGTTATTAGTTTAACAAAATACTCAATTTTCATATCAACTTTAAAACTATAAAACTAGAATGAACATAAAAGAAAAATTGAATTGACCATGTCCACCGGGTGTAACTAAACTTGTACATCTATCTAGATCCAGAGAAAACGGCGAAATGTTGCAGTGCGATTGCGGCGATAGCCACGTCTCCTTTGCCGCGGACTTAAAAAGAATTTTTAATTGCTCTTAAAGATTTTTTGAATGCTCAAGATACACCAGAATAATATGATTTAAACAGCGTTCTCACTGCGAATACCACAATCGATTTATCGCCCTTTAAAAAAGCATGCTTAAATATTATACACAAGTGAGTCTTGAAGGCCTTGCCTCTCTTGTTCTTGTATAGATTTGGATTTGAGGAGGTCTGGGAAAACCAAAGGGTCGGAAACGAAAAGGAATTTTTAAAAGCCTTGAGAAAAAGACTAACTGATGAATATAAAACACAGTGGACTACTGATGTGCTTGATAGTGAACGCTTCCAATTCTACAGAATATTCAAGAGTGATCTGATTTTATCTCCATACTTACAAACAGTAATCATTTGCAAGCCGGAATCAGTTTGATAAGAATGCGACTGGGTACGTGTGTCTGAACTGCATTATCACAAAATGCGTTTCAAACGGAACGTGACAGTAAACCAGTAGCTGTGCCCATTTTGTGAATTCCAAATAGAAACTGAAACTCATTTTATTCTATAATGCCCAAAATATCATGATATAAGATTACAGTATGTCCCTGCCAAGTACTATAATCATCCATCACAGTTCAAGCTGACAATGTTATTTGCATCAGAAAGTAAAACGCTGATATTCCGCCTTGCTTTCTTCCTCGATAAATCTCTTAAAGTCCGTCGTATGGATTTAAATCAAATTGATGGTTTAAGAGTCATCGATACTGACAGTTTAAGAGTCATCGATACGTACAATTTATGTGTGTATATTTTTGTATGTATATGCACATGTGCGTGTGTGTGTGTGTGTGTGTGTGTGTGTGTGTGTGTGTGTGTGTGCGTGTGTGTGTGTGTGTGTGCGCACGCGCGTGTCTGTGTGTGTGCGTGTGTGCATGTGTGTGTGTGAGTGATGTGCATTGCATGTATCTAGGTACGTATATTATGTACACATGTGTACAAGTTGATATATGTAACAAACATTGTGATCGTGACTTGTGTTAACATGCAGGAAACTATCCTGATGTGAGTGTGACTTTGTGACCACCCTCAGTGACATGGGTGTGTGACTTTGTGACCACCCTCAGTGACGTGGGTGTGTGACTTTGTAACCACCCTCAGTGACGTGGGTGTGTGACTTTGTGACCACCCTCAGTGACATGGGTGTGTGACTTTGTGACCACCCTCAGTGACGTGGGTGTGTGACTTTGTGACCACCCTCAGTGACATGGGTGTGTGACTTTGTGACCACCCTCAGTGACATGGGTGTGTGACTTTGTGACCACCCTCAGTGACATGGGTGTGTGACTTTGTGACCACCCTCAGTGACATGGGTGTGTGACTTTGTGACCACCCTCAGTGACATGGGTGTGTGACTTTGTAACCACCCTCAGTGACGTGGGTGTGTGACTTTGTGACCACCCTCAGTGACATGGGTGTGTGACTTTGTGACCACCCTCAGTGACATGGGTGTGTGACTTTGTGACCACCCTCAGTGACGTGGGTGTGTGACTTTGTAACCACCCTCAGTGACATGGGTGTGTGACTTTGTGACCACCCTCAGTGACATGGGTGTGTGACTTTGTGACCACCCTCAGTGACGTGGGTGTGTGACTTTGTAACCACCCTCAGTGACATGGGTGTGTGACTTTGTGACCACCCTCAGTGACGTGGGTGTGTGACTTTGTGACCACCCTCAGTGACATGGGTGTGTGACTTTGTGACCACCCTCAGTGACATGGGTGTGTGACTTTGTGACCACCCTCAGTGACATGGGTGTGTGACTTTGTGACCACCCTACTTTGTAACCACCCTCAGTGACGTGGGTGTGTGACTTTGTGACCACCCTCAGTGACATGGGTGTGTGACTTTGTGACCACCCTACTTTGTAACCACCCTCAGTGACGTGGGTGTGTGACTTTGTGACCACCCTCAGTGACGTGGGTGTGAGGCCTATTCATCAAACCATTCAGAGTTCTCTCTCTCTCTCTCTCTCTCTCTCTCTCTCTCTCTCTCTCCCTTTCTCCCTGTTATCATTTTCTTCTTCTTCTTTTCACTTTCTAATAATCATTTTATAATGATTTGATCTTTTCAATGATAATATGTGTCGTTGTGCTGTACTTAGGTTATGTACATGCTTTCATTTAAGCGCTTTATTTTCATGTGTAATTGTGTGTGTGTGTGTGTGTGTGTGTGTGTGTGTGTGTGTGTGTGTGTGTGTGTGTGTTTTGCCATTGCTTTGCTTTTTTTTTCTCCGCTTTTCTTTCTTTTTTGCCCTTGAGGGCTGGATGTAAAAAAGCAGCTATGCTTACTCCACTGCCCTCGTGAAATAAAAATTCGTTTCGTTTCGTTTCGTTTCTCTCTCTTAACTTCCCCCAGGCACTCACAACATAACTTGCACTGCACGTGCAGATCGGCCGCCAGTCCTTTGTGGACGGGTTTCTGGAGGAGAGCAGACAGTGGCTCCACCTGGCGGTGGACCACATGGAGACGCAGGAGAGAGGCTTGCAACGTCACGATCGTCACAGAGCCTCGCCTTCACAACGAGGCCAGATGTACGGTCTGCTGGGGAGGACGTATTTTTTTGTGAGTGGTGTGCTCGGGGATTGGACTGGGAAAGGTCTGAGGACAGGGTGTGGGCGGTGGGTGTGCTCGGGGATTGGACTGGGAAAGGTCTGAGGACAGGGTGTGGGCGGTGGGTGTGCTCGGGGATTCGACTGGGAAAGGTCTGAGGACAGGGTGTGGGCGGTGGGTGTGCTCGGGGATTCGACTGGGAAAGGTCTGAGGACAGGGTGTGGGCGGTGGGTGTGCTCGGGGATTGGACTGGGAAAGGTCTGAGGACAGGGTGTGGGCGGTGGGTGTGCTCGGGGATTGGACTGGGAAAGGTCTGAGGACAGGGTGTGGGCGGTGGGTGTGCTCGGGGATTGGACTGGGAAAGGTCTGAGGACAGGGTGTGGGCGGTGGGTGTGCTCGGGGATTGGACTGGGAAAGGTGGTCTGAGGACAGGGTGTGGGCGGTGGGTGTGCTCGGGGATTGGACTGGGAAAGGTCTGAGGACAGGGTGTGGGCGGTGGGTGTGCTCGGGGATTGGACTGGGAAAGGTCTGAGGACAGGGTGTGGGCGGTGGGTGTGCTCGGGGATTGGACTGGGAAAGGTCTGAGGACAGGGTGTGGGCGGTGGGTGTGCTCGGGGATTGGACTGGGAAAGGTCTGAGGACAGGGTGTGGGCGGTGGGTGTGCTCGGGGATTCGACTGGGAAAGGTCTGAGGACAGGGTGTGGGCGGTGGGTGTGCTCGGGGATTCGACTGGGAAAGGTGTGAGGACAGGGTGTGGGCGGTGGGTGTGCTCGGGGATTCGACTGGGAAAGGTCTGAGGACAGGGTGTGGGCGGTGGGTGTGCTCGGGGATTGGACTGGGAAAGGTCTGAGGACAGGGTGTGGGCGGTGGGTGTGCTCGGGGATTCGACTGGGAAAGGTCTGAGGACAGGGTGTGGGCGGTGGGTGTGCTCGGGGATTCGACTGGGAAAGGTCTGAGGACAGGGTGTGGGCGGTGGGTGTGCTCGGGGATTCGACTGGGAAAGGTCTGAGGACAGGGTGTGGGCGGTGGGTGTGTGGTGTGCTCGGGGATTCGACTGGGAAAGGTCTGAGGACAGGGTGTGGGCGGTGGGTGAGTGGTGTGCTCGGGGATTCGACTGGGAAAGGTCTGAGGACAGGGTGTGGGCGGTGGGTGTGCTCGGGGATTCGACTGGGAAAGGTCTGAGGACAGGGTGTGGGCGGTGGGTGAGTGGTGTGCTCGGGGATTCGACTGGGAAAGGTCTGAGGACAGGGTGTGGGCGGTGGGTGAGTGGTGTGCTCGGGGATTCGACTGGGAAAGGTCTGAGGACAGGGTGTGGGCGGTGGGTGTGCTCGGGGATTCGATTGGGAAAGGTCTGAGGACAGGGTGTGGGCGGTGGGTGTGCTCGGGGATTCGATTGGGAAAGGTCTGAGGACAGGGTGTGGGCGGTGGGTGTGCTCGGGGATTCGACTGGGAAAGGTCTGAGGACAGGGTGTGGGCGGTGGGTGTGCTCGGGGATTCGACTGGGAAAGGTCTGAGGACAGGGTGTGGGCGGTGGGTGTGCTCGGGGATTCGACTGGGAAAGGTCTGAGGACAGGGTGTGGGCGGTGGGTGTGCTCGGGGATTCGACTGGGAAAGGTCTGAGGACAGGGTGTGGGCGGTGGGTGTGTGGTGTGCTCGGGGATTGGACTGGGAAAGGTCTGAGGACAGGGTGTGGGCGGTGGGTGTGCTCGGGGATTGGACTGGGAAAGGTCTGAGGACAGGGTGTGGGCGGTGGGTGTGCTCGGGGATTGGACTGGGAAAGGTCTGAGGACAGGGTGTGGGCGGTGGGTGTGCTCGGGGATTGGACTGGGAAAGGTCTGAGGACAGGGTGTGGGCGGTGGGTGTGCTCGGGGATTCGACTGGGAAAGGTCTGAGGACAGGGTGTGGGCGGTGGGTGTGCTCGGGGATTCGACTGGGAAAGGTCTGAGGACAGGGTGTGGGCGGTGGGTGTGCTCGGGGATTCGACTGGGAAAGGTCTGAGGACAGGGTGTGGGCGGTGGGTGTGTGGTGTGCTCGGGGATTCGACTGGGAAAGGTCTGAGGACAGGGTGTGGGCGGTGGGTGAGTGGTGTGCTCGGGGATTCGACTGGGAAAGGTCTGAGGACAGGGTGTGGGCGGTGGGTGTGCTCGGGGATTCGACTGGGAAAGGTCTGAGGACAGGGTGTGGGCGGTGGGTGAGTGGTGTGCTCGGGGATTCGACTGGGAAAGGTCTGAGGACAGGGTGTGGGCGGTGGGTGAGTGGTGTGCTCGGGGATTCGACTGGGAAAGGTCTGAGGACAGGGTGTGGGCGGTGGGTGTGCTCGGGGATTCGACTGGGAAAGGTCTGAGGACAGGGTGTGGGCGGTGGGTGTGCTCGGGGATTCGATTGGGAAAGGTCTGAGGACAGGGTGTGGGCGGTGGGTGTGCTCGGGGATTCGATTGGGAAAGGTCTGAGGACAGGGTGTGGGCGGTGGGTGAGTGGTGTGCTCGGGGATTCGACTGGGAAAGGTCTGAGGACAGGGTGTGGGCGGTGGGTGTGTGGGGTGTTGTAATTCACTGGGGGAGGGGGTGGGGGGGGGGGGTAAAAAGATTCGTTTTTGATTTGTGGTGGCTGTATTTGTATTCATTCATTCATTCATTTTTCTTTCTTCCAATCTTGTTTACTTTCTTTTCTTTTCTTTTTTTTCTTTTTTTTACTTCTTTCTTCATGTCCTTCGTTCGAAGGATTTTGATATCGGAAAAAAACTAAGAAAAATGGAATAGAAAAAAAGACGAATGCATTTTTTTTGGTTATATTCGGGAATCAACAGAAATATAGTAGACAAATAAACAAAAAGTTATAATAAAAAAACACACAAAAAAACCCACCGAAGGAATGAATGAATGAGAACGCGAATAAATACACAGATGAATAATAATAATTATAATAAAAATCCTTCTTTGATATGAAAATAGTTTTGGGGTCCGGGTTTGTTCTCTCTGAAACCAAGAAGCTGTTTCAGTGAGACGTTTCTCGCTTCTCCTTTCTCTGTCATTTATCTCGTTCGGTTATTTTGGGTGGGGGATGGGGGGAGGGAGGGGTGGGCGGGGTGCTGGGGGGCGGGGGGGGGGGGGGGGGAGGAAGGAGGTGAACGACCACGCTTTCTCGTAAAGGGAGAGAAAGCAAACCCGCTTTTTTTGTTCGCA
>NC_134903.1:27895598-27905598 GCF_041734735.1 Babylonia areolata
GAACGTGTTGGATACAGATGGAGCGTAGATAGAACGTCCATAGTTAGAAGATAGGCAGAACATACATAGAAGATAGATAGAACATGCGTATATAGAGCACACGACGTCATGGAATATCTGTGTTTGAGGGACAAGGCTCAAAGCGTGGTGAGTGCGTGGATAGAAGATAGAATGTAGATAGAACATAGAGAACATAGACATAGAACACACGACGACATGATGGACATGTGTATGGGGGACAAGGCTCAGAGGGTTGTGGTAGTACATGGATAGAAAAGAGAACATAGAATATAGAATGAAGATTGATAGAACATAGACATGGAACACACGATGACATTGTGCACCTGTGTATGAGGGACGAGGCTCACAGTGTGGTAGGTACGTGTGCATGGATAGAATATATAACACCAATAGAAGATAGAACATAGATAAAACAGAGAACATAGAAACTTGATAGAACATAGAACACACGATGACATGGTGGATCTGTGTGTGAGGAACAAGACCCACAGGGTGGTGAATGTGCATGGATAGAAAACAGAACATAGAACATAGATAGACATAGAATACTCGGTGATATAGTGGACCTGTGTGTGAGGGACAAGGCTCACAGGGTGGTGAGCGTGCATGGAAAATAGAACATAGATAGAACGTGAACAGGTAGACCATAGAATATAGATTGTTAGCGCATATGACATAGACATAGAACACACGACTTGGAGGATCTGTGTATGAAGGACAAGGCTCACAGAGGGGGAGTGTGTATGGGTAGTAAGTAGAACATAGAACGTAGATAGATAGATAGATAGAGAAACACACCGTCCCACCAGGCTAAGCTCTGCCCCTTTCACATGTGCCGCTACAAGCAGATGGATAGATTGATAGATCGATAGACATCTATCCAGATAGGTAGATAGATAGAGACGCGCTGCAAACAGATAGATAGATAGATAGATAGATAGATAGATAGATAGATAGATGTAGACACACGCTGTCCCACCAGGCTAAGCTCCGCCCCTTTCATACATGCCGCTACAAGCAGATAGATAGATAGAGTGAGTGAGTGAGTGAGAGAGAGAGAGAGAGAAAACGTTTTTATTCAAGGATTAAGATTTTAGGCATTGCCTATTCTTCCGAGAGAGAGAGAGAGAGAGAGAGAGAGAGAGAGAGAGAGAGAGAGAGAAACAAACAATCTTTATTATCGAGGGTAATAGATGAGCAAGTAACTTTTTTTTTTACATCCAGCCCTCGCTCTAAAGAGGGAATAAAGCTAAAGAAGCGAAAATGAGCAAAAGGAAAGAGAGAGAGAGAGAGGTAGATAGATAGATAGATAGATAGATAGATAGATACAAAGACAGACAGCCAGCTAGCCAGATATATAAGTAGACGGGTGGTAGATGGAACAGAGATAGAAAGAAGGAAAGAAAGACAGACATATGATAGACACGCGGTGTTCCCCCAGGCTAGGCTCCGCCCCTTTCACACGTGCCGCTACAAACAGGGCGTGGCCTCGCTGCCCTACGTTCGCTACAAGGAGGAGATCCTGTCCACCTCGCCCTTCACCTCCCTCATCTATGACTTCATCACCGACACCGAGACACGGGTCTTCAAGGACTACATCAAGGGCAGGGTCAGTGTGCAGTGTGTGTGTGTGTGTGTGTGTGTGTGTGTGTGTGTGTGTGTGTGTGGTGCTGGTTGTTGTGTGTGTGCAGGGTGTGTGTGTGTGTGTGTGTGTGGTGCTGGTTGTTGTGTGTGTGCAGTGTGTGTGTGTGTGTGTGTGTGTGTGTGTGTGTGTGTGGGTGTGTGTTTGTGTGGTGCTGGTTGTTGTGTGTGTGTGTGTGTGTGTGTGTGTGTGTGTGGTGCTGGTTGTTGTGTGTGTGGAGGGGTGGGGGTGAAGGATGGCGTGTGTGTGTGTGTGTGTGTGTGTGAAAGATGGGCGTGTGTGTGCGTGTGTGTTTGTGTGTGATATGTCATCTTTGTCTCATTATTATCAATATTATTATTAATGTTATCATTGTCATTATAATTATTGTTGTTGTTGTTCTTGTTGTTGTTGATGATGTTGTTGTAACGATGTAAGGGCTGAACGTGATCCTGTTCTGTACAGATGTTTCGCGGACTTGTGGGAATGGGGATCAACGCCACCACCTCCTTCATAAGGACCAGCAACTTGTAAGGACACAGTCCTCGCAATGCTTGTCTGATTCATTCCTTTGTAGCCCCTGTCTTGATAGTCATGATTGTCCACTGTAGTGCGACTCGGAGGCACTCTGCCGTGCTCAGAGCTTCTGGTTGTGGCAACTAACGAATTTGAAATTATTGTAATGTGTTATTGACGCCACATCATCTGGGATTATGACGATGATTACGTCAAACGAGTTCGAAATGATGTAATTCGTGTATTGACGTCACATGTGCTGAGTTGTATGATGACGTTAATATAAAACGAGTTAAAATTATGTCATGTGGGCATTGACATTACAAGGACTGGGTTTATGGCGATATTTTTATGAACGAGTTCGAAATGATATAATGTGTGTATTGACGTCACATAGGTTGGTTCATGACGAGGTTTAGGTCAGACGAGTTCGAAATGATGTAATGCGTATATTGACGTCACAAGGTCTACGTTTATGACGATGATTGCATTAAACGGGTTCGAAATTACGTAGTTTGTGTATTGACGTCACATGGGATGTGTTTATGACGATGTTTACATTTAAAGAGTTCGAAATGATGTACTGTGTATATCAGCCTCATATGCGCTGAGGTTTAGAAGGATATTTACCAGAAAAGAGTTCGAAATGATGTATTTTGTACGTCACATGGGCTTGAGTTTATGACGACGTTTTCATTAAACGAGTTCAAAATTATGTCGTATGTGTATTGACGTCACAAGGGCTGTGTTTGTTGGCGATATTTTCATCAAACGAGTTCGAAATGATGTAATGTGTGTATAACGTCACATGGGAAAAAGTTAGTTTATGACGTTATCTACATTAGAATAGTTTGAATTGATGTAATGTGTGTATTGACCTCACATGGTCTGAGTTTATGGCGATATTTACATCAAACGAGTTAGAAATGATGTAATGTGTTTATTGACTTCACAAGGTATAGGTTTATGAAGACGTATACATCAAAAGAGTTAAAAAAATAATGATGTTAGTGCATGTTGGCGTGACAGGGGCTGGGTTTATGACGACGAGATAGTCCAAGCCAACAGGCTGTCCCAGAGAGTGAAGAGTGTGACCGGGTTGGAAGTGGCACAGAGAACTCCCAATGGACCAAGTTCCTCAGAAGCATTTCAGGTAAAATGCCGCACGTGTTGTGTTTGTTTGTTTCTTCGTGTTGTTGCTGTTGGTTTTGTTGTTGTTGTCGTTGTTGTTGTTGCTGTTGTTGTTGTTGTTGTTCTGCTGCTGCTGCTGCTGCTCCTCCTCCTCCTCCTCCCTCTTCTTCTTCTCTCCCTCAGCCACACACACACACACACACACACACACACACACACACACACACACACACACACACACACACAAAAGTTGCGCATTGCCTTATGCCACTCTGGGCTTCCCATTCCGTTTTCAATTTTCTGTATGAGGTTCATTGAGTCGGTTAGAATCATGGCATGTTGGTTTCCGGGCATATGGATGGGCGATAGCCACTGGAGGGCATGTGTCACAGCTTCAACTTCCATCGTTAGGCTGGAGGTTGTGACTTTGTAGGCAGCATTCTCTTCCCTAACTGTTTTTCCATTTTCTTTCACAGTGAATCCCCAATCGGATTGGTCTTTGGTGCCTGAGCCATCTGTGTATATGATGATGTCCTCTTCTTTACTGTTTTCTTCTATGAGTAGTTTCACTTCCGCATCAGTTTTGCCCTCTGGCCATTCCCGACAATGTCTTCCTAGAGTGGGTGAAATGGCTGTGTTGAATAGATGGTTGAGGTTTTCTATTCAACACTTATCATAAATAGATCTTTGTGGTGACTAACAAATTGTCATTGTCCATTGCCTTATAATAAAGCAGTCGTTGGTATGACTAACAGATCATCATTCTTCACTGCCTTATAATAAAAGGTCGTTGGTATGGCTTGCAGATTGTCAGTGTTGATTATCTGACCATCAACAGGTCGTTGTGGTGTGTTACAGATTGTCAGTGGTGATTATCTGACCATCAACAGGTCGTTGTGGTGTGTTACAGATTGTCATTGGTGATTATCTTACCATCAACAGGTCGTTGTGGTGTGTTACAGATTGTCATTGGTGATTATCTGACCATCAACAGGACGTTGTGGTGTGTTACAGATTGTCAGTGGTGATTATCTGACCATCAACATGTCGTTGTGATGTTACACATTGTCAGTGGTGATTATCTGACCATCAACAGGACGTTGTGGTGTTACAGATTGTAAGTGGTGATTATCTGACCATCAACAGGACGTTGTGATGTGTTACAGATTGTAAGTGGTGATTATCTTACCATCAACAGGACGTTGTGGTGTGTTACAGGTTGTCAGTGGTGATTATCTTACCATCAACAGGACGTTGTGATGTGTTACAGATTGTAAGTGGTGATTATCTTACCATCAACAGGACGTTGTGGTGTGTTACAGATTGTCAGTGGTGATTATCTGACCATCAACAGGTCGTTGTGATGTTACAGATTGTCAGTGGTGATTATCTGACCATCAACAGGTCGTTGTGGTGTGTTACAGATTGTCAGTGGTGATTATCTGACCATCAACAGGTCGTTGTGGTGTGTTACAGATTGTCAGTGGTGATTATCTGACCATCAACAGGTCGTTGTGGTGTGTTACAGATTGTCATTGGTGATTATCTGACCATCAACAGGACGTGGTGTGTTACAGATTGTCAGTGGTGATTATCTGACCATCAACAGGACGTTGTGGTGTGTTACAGATTGTCATTGGTGATTATCTTACCATCAACAGGACGTTGTGGTGTGTTACAGGTTGTCAGTGGTGATTATCTGACCATCAACAGGTCGTTGTGGTGTGTTACAGATTGTAAGTGGTGATTATCTGACCATCAACAGGTCGTTGTGGTGTGTTACAGATTGTAAGTGGTGATTATCTTACCATCAACAGGTCGTTGTGGTGTGTTACAGATTGTCAGTGGTGATTATCTGACCATCAACAGGTCGTTGTGGTGTGTTACAGATTGTCAGTGGTGATTATCTGACCATCAACAGGTCGTTGTGGTGTGTTACAGATTGTCAGTGGTGATTATCTTACCATCAACAGGACGTTGTGGTGTGTTACAGATTGTCAGTGGTGATTATCTGACCATCAACAGGACGTTGTGGTGTGTTACAGATTGTCAGTGGTGATTATCTGACCATCAACAGGACGTTGTGGTGTGTTACAGATTGTCAACTACGGGTTGGGTGGACACTATGACTTACACATGGATCCATTTGATGTGAGTTGTTGTTTGTTGTTGCTGTTGTTGCTCTAATATCATTATCACAACATGATCCACATGTGTGTGTGTGTGTGTGTGTGTGTGTGTGTGTGTGTTGAGGTGTTATCATCATCATCATCATTACTTTTATTATTTCTTATATATGTTTTATCATTAGCAGTAGCAGTAATAGAAGTAGCAGCAGTAGCAATAATAATGGTCGTAGTAGTCATAGCACAGAAGTGGTATTCCCCGAAGAGGTATGTGAAATCAGAATTGGCACTGCGCCAGAAACATCACCCAGACCACTCTCCATAGTCTTCCCAGACTGAAGGATGGCTACTACAGCTACTATTGGTAGTGGAGTTATTATTCTCATTCTTATTGTTTGTGGTGGTGGTAGTAGCAACAGCAGCAGTATTGTAGAATTGGCCTGTCAACCCACTGCTATTTTATTATTGTTGTTGTTGTTGTTGTTGTGTGTGTGTGTTTGTGTGTGTGTGTGTGTGTGTGTGTGTGTGTGTGTTGAGGTGTATTTGTGTGTGTGTGTGTGTGTGTTGTGTATTTGTGTGTGTGTGTGTGTGTGTGTGTGTGTTGAGGTGTATTTGTGTGTGTGTGTGTGTGTGTGTTGTGTGTTTGTGTGTGTGTGTGTGTGTGTGTGTGTGTGTGTGTTGAGGTGTATTTGTGTGTGTGTGTGTGTGTGTGTGTGTGTGTGTTCAGGATCCTCCTGACGACGACTTGCTGAAGAGTTCTGGAGAACGACTGGCCACGTTCCTGATCTATGTGAGTCGTGATGTCCTCTGTTGGCACCTCTCTTGACACACATCTCAGCTACACACACACATACACTGCAACACACACACACACAACTCAACACACACACACACATACACTGCAACACACACACACACACACATCTCAGCTACACACACATACACTGCAACACACACACACACAACTCAACACACACACACACACACACACACACACACACACACCTCTCAACAAACACACCACAACACGCACACTACTTTATTGTGCGCGCGTATAGTTCACACACACACACATTCACACACACACACTGATTTGCGTGATTTTTCAGTGTTTCCTATGTACCAAGCCACATAGTTTTAATGTGTATTGTTAATTCTTATCATTGATTGAAATAATTCAGCATGTAGGTGAATGGTAACCGTGACAATATGTAAATACTGATGTCTGACATGGTTTTTGTTACGATTGAAACTGCCGCTTATGGTTTGGTGTTACTGCTCTTATTCTTAATAATTATTGACTTACTCTGGTAAATATGTGTCGTGAGCCTTGTGATTAATATCTTATTGTGTGTTTGGATTTTTACATTGCTATTTTGTAATATTGAATTCCACCAGAGTTAAAAAAAATCATTTTGCATCTAATTAATTTCATCTTCGTTCCAGGGTATTCATAAAACTTGGGTATTGAACTTACATCTTGAATTGAAAGAAAAAAAGTATTGTAATTTTGGGTGCGTTTTATGCTGGTTCCATTTGACATTGCTGGGCTGAAGTTTCGATCCAACATGTCTGTACATTATTACATCATCACTGCGTCCTCCACGTCCCCAAAGGGGCAGAACTGTGGACTGAATCTTTCTGTTCACTGTGGACAGCTGACGGACGTGGAGAAGGGAGGCAACACAGTGTTCCTTCACTCTAAAATCTCAGTCGCTCCACAGAAGGTAGAGTTGTCTTTTCCTCGTGACGTTTTCTTTCTCTCTCCTCCGTCTACCTCACCGTGGTGTTTTGTTTTGTTGGTTCACGTGTGTCAACAGTGTGTGTGTGTGGTGTTGTGTGTGTGTGGGGTGTGTGTGTGTGTGTGTGTGTGTGTGGTGTGTGTGTGTGTGTGTGTGTGTGTGTGGTGTTTTGTTTTGTTGGCTCACGTGTGTCAACAGTGTGTGTGTGTGTGTGGGGTGTGTGTGTGTGTGTGTGTGGTGTTTTGTTTTGTTGGCTCACGTGTGGAAACAGTGTGAGCCTGTGTGAGAGCCCGGAGTTCGGTTGTGTGTGTGTGTGGTGTGTGTGTGTGTGTGGTGTTTTGTTTTGTTGGCTCACGTGTGTCAACAGTGTGTGTGTGTGTGTGTGTGTGTGTGTGGTGTTTTGTTTTGTTGGCTCACGTGTGGAAACAGTGTGAGCCTGTGTGAGAACCCGGAGTTCGGTTGTCTGTGTGTGTGTGTGTGTGTGTGTGTGTGTGCGTGGTGTTTTGTTTTGTTGGCTCACGTGTGTAAACAGTGTGAGCCTGTGTGAGAACCCGGAGCTTCTCTGTGTGTGTGTGTGTGTGTGTGTGTGTGTGTGTGTGTGTTCGTGTTCGTGGTGTTTTGTTTTGTTGGCTCACGTGTGTGAACAGTGTGAGCCTGTGTGAGAACCCGGAGTTTCTCTGTGTGTGTGTGTGTGTGTGTGTGTGTGTGTGTGTGTGTGTTCGTGTTCGTGGTGTTTTGTTTTGTTGGCTCACGTGTGTGAACAGTGTGAGCCTGTGTGAGAACCCGGAGTTTCTCTGTGTGTGTGTGTGTGTGTGTGTTCGTGGTGTTTTGTTTTGTTGGCTCACGTGTGTGAACAGTGTGAGCCTGTGTGAGAACCCGGAGTTTCTGTGTGTGTGTGTGTGTTTGGTTGGTATGTGTGTGTGGTGTGTGTGTGTGGTGTGTGTGTGTGTGTGTGTGTGTGTGGTGTGTGTGTGTGGTGTGTGTGTGTGTGTTTGGTGTGTGTGTGTGTGTGTGGTGTGTGTGTGTGTGTGTTTGGTGTGTGTGTGTGTGTGTGTGGTGTGTGTGTGTGTGTGTGGTGTGTGTGTGTGTGTGTGTGGTGTGTGTGTGTGTGTGTGTGGTGTGTGTGTGTGTGTGGTGTGTGTGTCTGTGTGTGTGTGTGTGTGTGGTGTGTGTGTGTGTGTGTGTGTTTGTATGTGTGTGTGTGTGGTGTGTGTGGGCGAATCCATATGTGCTACACCATAACTGCTACACAGATGCCTGACAGCAGCATAACGGGATGCGCTTTGTCAGGCCTTGAGTGCATGCATTTTGTTTGTGTAGCAGTCAGAGTGGATTTCTGTTCTACAGAATGTTGCCAGAGGACAACACTCTCGTTGCCATGGGTTCTTTTTGTGTGCGCCACGTGCGTGCTACACACGGGACCGCGGTGTTTATCGTCTCATCCGAATGACTATACACTCAGTTTGATTTTTCAGTCAAACTTGGGAGAAAGGGCGAGAGCGGGAATGGAACCCAGACCCTCCCGGACACTGTATTGACAGATAAGTGTCTTCACCACTCTGCCACCTTGCTCCTTGCGACATTGGCATGGAGCTCGGGGCGTTCATAACGTGACGACCAGCTGACTTAGCGTCGGTACAACCGCTCATGTAGCCCGGCTCTGTTGTTCATGTTTCTTCTTCCTCGTTTTCATCATCACCATCGTCGTCGTCGTCGTCATCGTCATCATCATCATCATCACCTTCTTCTTTTTCTTCTTGTTCTGCTGCTGCTGTTCGTCCTTCTCCTCGTCCTCCTCCTTCTTCTTTGTCAAGAATCACTGGGGCGCCACACAGAACAGTCCACCAAATTCCTCCAGGTCTGTCACTTGCTTGTCAAAGCCTGGGTCTTGTAAATGGTTGTTCAGTTTAGCTTAAAACCTCAAAACTTAAAAGAGGATGGATCGAATATGCGTCATTATTAAAAAAAAAATGATTGAGTAATATCGATTGACTGTTGAATTGTTATGCTTAAGTCTTGAAGGTGTTCAGTAGAGAAAGTCATTGTTCTGGTCCAACCATGACACTGAATTCATTCTGATAGGAAAGGTAATAGACTTTTTCATAGAACTGACTGACTACTGACAGTCACTGATTGGAGGTTGTGCAGCTTTATTTGATTCACTGGAGTGTGACGATATTGATGACGAACAGCTAAAAGAGGTACCACAGCCATTTACGACCCTCAGAGCAGTGAATTCATACCCACTGTGTCTGGGGCTGGGCGTAGGAAGCCGGGGCCCAACCCTCTCCTGCCGCAGTTCTAAACCTTCCCTTCCCCAGGTAGCCGTTCACACCTGGGTGGAGTGAGGCAGATCGGAGTAAAGTGCCTTTCCCCAGGGCACAACACGGGGCCTCGAACCCCGATCCCTGGTGAACACTGAAAAAGAGTTTCAACGTGTAACCGATTGTGCCACGGCGCGCTGTCAGGGAGGGTGAATTTCGGTGAAAAAAAAGAAGAAAAAGTGATGATAAGGACGAGTCGGACATGTGGTATTTTGTTTGAACTGTGTGCCTTCAGATGGCTGTAGTGTGCTGATTCACGGTGGTGAAATTCTTGTTTAGCCTTTGTCTGATTATCCTGATCTTCTTGCAGTTCCGATAGTGGAGTGATGGCCTAGAGGTAACGCGTCCGCTTAGGAAGCGAGAGAATCTGAGCGCGCTGGTTCGAATCACGGCTCAGCCGTCGATATTTTCTCCCCCTCCACTAGACCTTGAGTGGTGGTCTGGACGCTAGTCATTCGGATGAGACGATAAACCGAGGTCCCGTGTACAGTATGCACTTAGCGCACGTAAAAGAACCCA
>NC_134903.1:27908098-28048098 GCF_041734735.1 Babylonia areolata
GCTATGGCTTTGTTCTGGTACATGGTCAGATTGACTGGAGACGTGATGATGTTGCTATGGCTTTGTTCTGGTACATGGTGAGATTGACTGGAGACGTGACGATGTTGCAGGTATGGCTTTGTTCTGGTACATGGTGAGATTGACTGGAGACGTGACGATGTTGCAGAGTATGGCTTTGTTCTGGTACATGGTGAGATTGACTGGAGACGTGACGATGTTGCTATGGCTTTGTTCTGGTACATGGTTAGATTGACTGGAGACGTGACGATGTTGCTATGGCTTTGTTCTGGTACATGGTTAGATTGACTGGAGACGTGACGATGTTGCTATGGCTTTGTTCTGGTACATGGTTAGATTGACTGGAGACGTGACGATGTTGCAGGGTATGGCTTTGTTCTGGTACATGGTTAGATTGACTGGAGACGTGACGATGTTGCAGAGTATGGCTTTGTTCTGGTACATGGTTAGATTGACTGGAGACGTGACGATGTTGCAGGGTATGGCTTTGTTCTGGTACATGGTTAGATTGACTGGAGACGTGACGATGTTACAGAGTATGGCTTTGTTCTGGTACATGGTCAGATTGACTGGAGACGTGACGATGTTACAGAGTATGGCTTTGTTCTGGTACATGGTTAGATTGACTGGAGACGTGACGATGTTACAGAGTATGGCTTTGTTCTGGTACATGGTCAGATTGACTGGAGACGTGACGATGTTACAGAGTATGGCTTTGTTCTGGTACATGGTTAGATTGACTGGAGACGTGATGATGTTGCAGGGTATGGCTTTGTTCTGGTACATGGTTAGATTGACTGGAGACGTGACGATGTTGCAGGGTATGGCTTTGTTCTGGTACATGGTTAGATTGACTGGAGACGTGACGATGTTGCAGGGTATGGCTTTGTTCTGGTACATGGTTAGATTGACTGGAGACGTGATGATGTTGCAGGGTATGGCTTTGTTCTGGTACATGGTCAGATTGACTGGAGACGTGACGATGTTGCAGGGTATGGCTTTGTTCTGGTACATGGTTAGATTGACTGGAGACGTGACGATGTTGCAGGGTATGGCTTTGTTCTGGTACATGGTTAGATTGACTGGAGACGTGATGATGTTGCAGGGTATGGCTTTGTTCTGGTACATGGTTAGATTGACTGGAGACGTGACGATGTTGCAGGGTATGGCTTTGTTCTGGTACATGGTTAGATTGACTGGAGACGTGACGATGTTGCAGGGTATGGCTTTGTTCTGGTACATGGTTAGATTGACTGGAGACGTGACGATGTCGCAGGGTATGGCTTTGTTCTGGTACATGGTTAGATTGACTGGAGACGTGACGATGTTGCAGGGTATGGCTTTGTTCTGGTACATGGTTAGATTGACTGGAGACGTGACGATGTTGCAGGGTATGGCTTTGTTCTGGTACAACTACGACACCAAGATGATGAAGGACCTGGACACGCACCATGCCGGCTGCCCCGTTCTTATCGGCCATAAATGGAGTGAGTTCACGTGATGCAAGTACACATTTACAATCAGTATACTATCACCTCTTTTGGGGGGGCATGGAGAATTTATTTCAGAAAAAAAAACATAAGCAAGAAATACAGTCTGTTTGACATAACGTTTGTATCAGTCGAGGTTAGAGTAAGGGCCAGCGTTCCCCCATCTGCATGAAAGTATGCAGCGCAGCATTGCAAAGTCTAATGAATTCAATAAATCTCAGCAGAATCCGCATGCATATCCACGTATGCATACACACGCGTGCACTACTGCAAATACGCACGTGGGAAGGCTGGCACGCGCAGTCGAGAGCGTATACACCACACGCGCACACACAAGCGCGTGCGCACACACACACACACACTCACAACACACACACACACACACACACACACACACACACACACACGTGTATTTCCACAAACAAAGGCACACACGCATACACATTAGCACTTTGTGTGTACTTGGTAGTCCATCGTAGTCCAAAGATGACGCAATCTGAGCTCTCAGCGATGACAGCACAAGTGGCTCCGCAGTCCAAGACCGGAAGCACACAGGCGCCCACCACTGGAGTTACAACGGTAGTCTGTTTGTCTGGGGAGGGGCAGACGCCACGTCTGTTTCTTACAGCAGCGAGATGACTCAGACACGTCATGTTTGTCTGGGGAGGGGCAGACGCCACGTCTGTTTCTTACAGCAGCGAGATGACTCAGACACGTCATGTTTGTCTGGGGAGGGGCAGACGCCAGGTCTGTTTCTTACAGCAGCGAGATGACTCAGACACGTCATGTTTGTCTGGGGAGGGGCAGACGCCAGGTCTGTTTCTTACAGCAGCGAGATGACTCAGACACGTCATGTTTGTCTGGGGAGGGGCAGACGCCAGGTCTGTTTCTTACAGCAGCGAGATGACTCAGACACGTCATGTTTGTCTGGGGAGGGGCAGACGCCACGTCTGTTTCTTACAGCAGCGAGATGACTCAGACACGTCATGTTTGTCTGGGGAGGGGCAGACGCCACGTCTGTTTCTTACAGCAGCGAGATGACTCAGACACGTCATGTTTGTCTGGGGAGGGGCAGACGCCAGGTCTGTTTCTTACAGCAGCGAGATGACTCAGACACGTCATGTTTGTCTGGGGAGGGGCAGACGCCAGGTCTGTTTCTTACAGCAGCGAGATGACTCAGACACGTCATGTTTGTCTGGGGAGGGGCAGACGCCAGGTCTGTTTCTTACAGCAGCGAGATGACTCAGACACGTCATGTTTGTCTGGGGAGGGGCAGACGCCAGGTCTGTTTCTTACAGCAGCGAGATGACTCAGACACGTCATGTTTGTCTGGGGAGGGGCAGACGCCAGGTCTGTTTCTTACAGCAGCGAGATGACTCAGACACGTCATGTTTGTCTGGGGAGGGGCAGACGCCAGGTCTGTTTCTTACAGCAGCGAGATGACTCAGACACGTCATGTTTGTCTGGGGAGGGGCAGACGCCAGGTCTGTTTCTTACAGCAGCGAGATGACTCAGACACGTCATGTTTGTCTGGGGAGGGGCAGACGCCAGGTCTGTTTCTTACAGCAGCGAGATGACTCAGACACGTCATGTTTGTCTGGGGAGGGGCAGACGCCAGGTCTGTTTCTTACAGCAGCGAGATGACTCAGACACGTCATGTTTGTCTGGGGAGGGGCAGACGCCAGGTCTGTTTCTTACAGCAGCGAGATGACTCAGACACGTCATGTTTGTCTGGGGAGGAGCAGACGCCAGGTCTGTTTCTTACAGCAGCGAGATGACTCAGACACGTCATGTTTGTCTGGGGAGGGGCAGACGCCAGGTCTGTTTCTTACAGCAGCGAGATGACTCAGACACGTCATGTTTGTCTGGGGAGGGGCAGACGCCAGGTCTGTTTCTTACAGCAGCGAGATGACTCAGACACGTCATGTTTGTCTGGGGAGGGGCAGACGCCAGGTCTGTTTCTTACAGCAGCGAGATGACTCAGACACGTCATGTTTGTCTGGGGAGGGGCAGACGCCAGGTCTGTTTCTTACAGCAGCGAGATGACTCAGACACGTCATGTTTGTCTGGGGAGGGGCAGACGCCATGTCTGTTTCTTACAGCAGCGAGATGACTCAGACACGTCATGTTTGTCTGGGGAGGGGCAGACGCCAGGTCTGTTTCTTACAGCAGCGAGATGACTCAGACACGTCATGTTTGTCTGGGGAGGGGCAGACGCCAGGTCTGTTTCTTACAGCAGCGAGATGACTCAGACACGTCATGTTTGTCTGGGGAGGGCAGACGCCAGGTCTGTTTCTTACAGCAGCGAGATGACTCAGACACGTCATGTTTGTCTGGGGAGGGGCAGACGCCAGGTCTGTTTCTTACAGCAGCGAGATGACTCAGACACGTCATGTTTGTCTGGGGAGGGGCAGACGCTACGTCTGTTTCTTACAGCAGCGAGATGACTCAGACACGTCATGTTTGTCTGGGGAGGGGCAGACGCCAGGTCTGTTTCTTACAGCAGCGAGATGACTCAGACACGTCATGTTTGTCTGGGGAGGGGCAGACGCCAGGTCTGTTTCTTACAGCAGCGAGATGACTCAGACACGTCATGTTTGTCTGGGGAGGAGCAGACGCCAGGTCTGTTTCTTACAGCAGCGAGATGACTCAGACACGTCATGTTTGTCTGGGGAGGGGCAGACGCCAGGTCTGTTTCTTACAGCAGCGAGATGACTCAGACACGTCATGTTTGTCTGGGGAGGGGCAGACGCTACGTCTGTTTCTTACAGCAGCGAGATGACTCAGACACGTCATGTTTGTCTGGGGAGGAGCAGACGCTACGTCTGTTTCTTACAGCAGCGAGATGACTCAGACACGTCATGTTTGTCTGGGGAGGGGCAGACGCCATGTCTGTTTCTTACAGCAGCGAGATGACTCAGACACGTCATGTTTGTCTGGGGAGGGGCAGACGCCATGTCTGTTTCTTACAGCAGCGAGATGACTCAGACACGTCATGTTTGTCTGGGGAGGGGCAGACGCCAGGTCTGTTTCTTACAGCAGCGAGATGACTCAGACACGTCATGTTTGTCTGGGGAGGGGCAGACGCCAGGTCTGTTTCTTACAGCAGCGAGATGACTCAGACACGTCATGTTTGTCTGGGGAGGGGCAGACGCTACGTCTGTTTCTTACAGCAGCGAGATGACTCAGACACGTCATGTTTGTCTGGGGAGGGGCAGACGCCAGGTCTGTTTCTTACAGCAGCGAGATGACTCAGACACGTCATGTTTGTCTGGGGAGGGCAGACGCCAGGTCTGTTTCTTACAGCAGCGAGATGACTCAGACACCTGCGCGTGAAGTCGTTTTAAGTAGAAGAGCCGTTCCACGGGGAGACAGTCCCAGTCTCTCGACAGGGGAATGAATGGATGATATGGATACTTACACATCGCCTATCCACGGCCAGAGACCAAGCTCTAAGCGCTTCACAAACACGGAGTCATTTGCACAACAGGCTGCCTACCTGGGTAGATCCGACTGACGGCTGCCATTGGGTGCTCATCATTTGTTTCCTGTGCCATTCAATTAGATTTCAGGCATGCACACATACACGCTCAGACAGACATGTAACATTTTATGTGCGTGACTGTTTTGCTTATTTACCCCGCTATGTAAGCAGCCATACTCCGTTTTCGGGGGTGTGCATGTTCTCTATGTTCTTGTTTCCATAACCCACCGAACGCTGACATGGATTACAGAATCTTTAACGTGCGTATTTGATCTTCTGCGTACGTATGCACACGAAGGAGGTTCAGGCACTAGCAGGTCTGCATATATGTTAACATGGGAGATGGGAAAAATCTCCACCTTCTATCCACCAGGCGCCGTTACCGAGACTCGAACCCGGGAACCTCAGATAGAAAGTCCAACGCTTTAACCACTCGGCTGTTGTGCCCGTCCGAGTTTGACCGGCCAGTCGAAGCCGTTCACTGGGGTATGGCCGCTGTTGTTGCATACAGCTACAGGGATTAATGGATTATATCTGGGTTTTTTAAATATATAATTTGGAAATATTGTAATGTAAAGCGCTTAAAGCAAAATTATTTGGACTAATTGCAAAGCGCTTGAAGCAAAATTATTTGATTACGCGAAGTATAGTGAAACTATAAGGAGTCACAGGTGAGAGCAGAGTGCCAGGTGAGGACCAGTTAACGGATGAACTACTCTGAAGAACAAGATATGTTCCTCCCGTCAAAGGTACTGCCTCTCCCTGACACCCCAAACAACCAAGCCATATACTTGTGTATGGTTTGCTCACTTAGTTGGACCAAGCTGCCTGTTCTGATGGATGATGTATCTTTTTATTGGAACTGTTGCGTTGTAAAGCGCTCGGAGAAAGATCACTTGATGAGGTGCAGTATAAATGCACATTATTATTATTATCATTATTATTGTTATTATTATTATTAGTATATCATCATCATCATCATCATCATCATCATCGTCATCATTATTATCATTATCATCATCATCATCAGCATCATCGTCATCATCATCATTATTGGTGGTGGTGGTGTGTCCATCGAGATCGATGATGACCATCGTTGTCATCCAGATGGGGGATGGGGGGAGGGTGGTGGTGGGGTGGGGGGAAGGATGCTCATGAGTCTATCTGTGAGTGCGCAGATGGCTGAATAGTCCAATCTGCGCACGAAATGTTCGCTGACAGTTGGGGCAGACAAAGACAGGCATATCATTGTCAGGGAGCTTGTTTGCCCGTGACTTTCTGGCCTGCCTCTTCTGAACAGCTGCAGCAGTCCTGCTGGCCTCGCACAACTTGGCGCCTTTGTGCACAGCAGCGCGCCATTTGTTACGGTCCACTGCAGATTCCTCCCAGGAGTCAGGGCTGATATCAAACGCTTTCAGAGAGACCTTCAGAGTATCTCTGAAGCGCTTCTTCTGACCTCCGTGTGATCTCTTCCCTTGTTGCAGCTCGCCATAGAAGAGCCTTTTGGGCAGCCGATGGTCTGGCATGCGCGCCACGTGTCCAGCCCAGCGAAGCTGGGACTGCATCAGGATGGTGAAGATGCTGGGAAGGGTGGCTTTTGCGAGCACCTCTGTGTCTGGGGTCCTGTCTTGCCACTTGATGTTCAGTAGCTTCCTGAGGCATGTTGTGTGGAAGTGGTTCAGCTTCTTGGCATGTCGTTGGTACACTGTCCAAGTTTCGCAGTCGTACAGTAGTGTGGGGAGAACTACTGCTCTGTAGACCTTTAGCTTGGTCTCAAGACTAATGCCTCTTCTGTTCCAGACATTTGCATTGAGTCTACCAAAAGTTGCACTTGCTCTTGCAATCCTGACATTCACTTCATCGTCGATGGTCGCATTTCGTGACAGTGTGCTGCCAAGGTATGTGAACCGCTCCACCGCACTGAGTCTCTGACCGTTGACTGTGATGTTGGGCTCAACGTAGGGTTTCCCTGGGGCTGGCTGATGGAGAACTTCAGTTTTCCTCGTGCTGATGGTAAGGCCGAAGTTCCTGCTGGCAGTGGCAAACTTGTTGACGCTGAGTTGCATGTCAGCTTCAGATCCAGCGTTGAGGGCACAGTCATCAGCAAACAAAAAGTCTCTGATGATGTCTGTCATGACCTTCGTTTTTGCTTGAAGCCTTCTGAGGTTAAACAGCTTGCCATCTGTTCGGTACTTTAGGCCAATTCCAACATCGCCATCTCTGAAGGCATCAGTAAGCATTGCAGAGAACATGAGGCTGAACAGCGTTGGAGCCAGGACGCAGCCTTGCTTGACACCATTTGTGACAGGAAAAGGAGCAGATGTTTCACCATTGTCCTGGACTCGAGCCTGCATGCCTTCATGGAATTGGCTGACCAAGGAAATAAATTTCCGAGGGCATCCGTACTTGGCCATGATCTTCCACAGTCCCTCTCTACTCACGGTGTCAAAGGCCTTAGTGAGGTCGACATAGGTGGAGAACAGATCAGCATTTTGCTCCTGACATTTCTCTTGCAGCTGCCTTGCAGCAAACACCATGTCGGTGGTTCCGCGCTCTTTCCGGAATCCACATTGGCTCTCAGGCAAATGACCTTGGTCAAGGTGTGCTGTGAGGCGGTTTAGTAGGATCCTGGCAAGTATCTTGCCTGCGATGGAGAGCAGGGAAATGCCCCGATGGTTATCACAGGCTTGCCGGTTCCCCTTTCGCTTGTACAAGTGAATGATAGATGCATCTTTGAAATCCTGGGGGATCGTCTCTTCTTTCCACATGAGTGAGTACAGCTGATGAAGCTTCTCAGTCAGCACAGTGCCTCCATCCTTGTAGACCTCTGCTGGTATGGAGTCTGAGCCAGGTGCTTTGCCACTGGATAGCAGACGGATTGCTTTCTGGGTCTCAAGAAGTGTTGGCGGATCGTCCAGTGCTTCGTTGGTGGGGACTTGTGGGAGACGGTCTATGGCTTCATCATTTATGGAGGAAGGGCGATTTAAGACACTGTTGAAGTGCTCAGCCCATCGTTCGAGAATGTTCTCCTTCTCGGTGATCAAGGTATTCCCATCTGCACTGAGGAGGGGGGATGATCCTGAGGATGTGGGGCCGTAGACTTCTTTTAAGGCATCATAGAACCTCTTCATATCGTGCCTGTCAGCATATCCCTGGATCTCATCATCATCGTCATCATTATTATCATTATCATCATCATCATCAGCATCATCGTCATCATCATCATTATTATTATTATTATTAATCTCATGATCATCATTATCATCATAATCATTCTTCTTTTTCTTGTTATTATTACAATTATTGATAATGTTTATGTTATAGTTGTTGTTATGATCATCATCATTATTATCATTATTATTATCATCATCTTAATATCAATCTCATTATTATTATTTTCATTAATAGTATTAGTAGTAGCAGTAGCAGCAGTGGTATCACTATCATTATTACTATCATTGTCATTGTTTATCATCATTATCATTATTATCATTATTGACGTCCTCCCGGTTGGTTCCAGTCGCCAACAAGTGGATCTGGACGTACGGCAACACCTTCAGACGGCCATGTGGGCCCTTCCCCAACTCCACGCAGGAGGAGATTGAGCCCCTCATGTACTCACGTCATCGGCTGTGTGACGTCAGTGGATGACGTCACCAAGACCAGCTTTTATTAAAAAAAAAAAATTTGCCTGAAGTACAGCGACACGCCTTGAAGACTGGAAGAGCTGTCAACGTCCCTGCCCCCTCTCCCTCATCCCTCCCCCCCTTCCCGCAACACTCCATGGTGGCGGTGGTGGTGGTGTGTGTGTGTGCATGTGTGTGTGGGTGTGTGTGTGTGTACATTTAGATATATGTGTGCATATGTGTGTGGGGGATGTTGGGTGTGTGTGCACACTCACTCGCGTTCGTATGTGCGTATGTTCTTGCACGCTTTTGTTTCATGCAAACTAATGGATCTCGAATCTTTCCGGCTAAATTTTTAATGGCGTCACCAAAAAAAAAAAAAAAAGCAAATAAATTTTGAATGACTAAGATTTTTACCCATTACCACATCTTTTGCATATATCAACTGGATCTGTGATCTTTTGTGTACATAGCTATCTGTGATTGCAGAAACAAATAATGTTTTACGCTTTTTTTTTTTGCTTTTTTTTTTAACCACAGGTTTGTTGAATATTGTGACGGAACAAATGGCGTTATGACCAGATGCATATAGGCAATGAGTACACACAGTGATTGATTGCTCAGTTTAAAAAAAAAGGTGAAGAATAAAGCCAAAATATATAGACATTAATTTTGTGTATCCTGTCTACAAACTGCTGACAGACAGCACTGTCAGAGAGAGAGAGAGAGAGAGAGAGAACATGAACGAGCAAACGAAATTTTATTTCAAGAGGTTAAAGGAATGAACATAACATGCATGTTTACATCTGACCCTCTGGATAAAGAAAATAAAGACGCAAAAAAAACACAGAAAAAATGTGAGAGCCAAAATACTCACGCTAGAAACATCATCAAATCTGCATATGCATGCACAAACATGAGAATGAATATTTAAACATGAGTATGAATATTAAACACACACACACACACACACACACACACACACACACACACACACAGCTGCCTGCCCTTATTTGTTGATACTTCATTTGTTATTCATTTTCACTCTGAATGCAAGTAGTAGCCCCAGCTACTGAATTATTCAGTTTAAAAGAACCCCCAAACTCCTGTCATGGTGGACCAAAGCCGTCTTTCTTAAATTCTTGAAAGATGTGTTTTTATCGCCCTGTGTGTTTTGAGGCAATATTCAACCAGCGTTGAAACAGAGAATCCGTTTTATCCTTCGATGCTGTATTTCTTCGGGGATTCACTGACATCCCAACTGGCCTGTGAGGCCAGTCGCCCAGAATCACCTCATGGTGTTTTATAAACTTCCAGACGATGAGCTGTGCACTTTTCGAGACCGTGTGGGACGATTCGGGGCCATTGGACTGTCATGGAATAGATGACAGTCTTTTCAACATGAAGCATTGGTTGTTTTGGTTGTGTGTAGAGTCATGGATGTTATAAATGGTGTTTGCAGTATTCACGTTTTGGTGATTGTATTCTTTCGATTTTTAAATAATGGTGGTGTTATTACTGCTCTTTTATTTATTTATCAATTTACTACATTTTCATTTTCTTTAATGGTGTTTGCAGTATTCACGTTTTGGTGATTGTATTCTTTCGATTTTTAAATAATGGTGGTGTTATTACTGTCATTTTATTTCTTAGTTGTTTTATATTTTGCCAAAATAATGTTTTGGTTATTACTTTTTTTGTTGGTGGTTGTATTTGTGTTTTTTTCTTGTTTCTTTCTTGTTCACTTTCGTTTTGACGGTGAAATCATTATTATTGCAAATTATTGCCTTCAGTTGAGTGTTAATGATTTGTTATGGCATGCTCATTTTGTAATGAAGATGCATTGTTTTATGTATTACTTCACAATTGGTGATGGTTATCTTTTTTTTTCTTCTTTTTTTTGCAGCATTTGCGAGTTACTTTTGAATGATTGTTCTGAGGAAATTATGTATATAAATGATTTTATTGTTTCTTATATATATATGTTTTTTCTCATTCATGTTTCTTTTTTTTGTATTCCCATTTTTGATGAAAGAAATCTCCGCCTTATGTTGAAAGGGGCCACGTGACATGTGTGTAGTATGAAGACTACATTTATTCACTTGTTTGTTTGCTTATTCATAAACGTATAGTACACTGATATGTTTTATATATTGCTGCTGATTTGCTTCTTTTATTACATTGGTGGAGAATGCGCTTCATCCATGGTAAAGGCTACCTTTCCCCCTAATATTTGTTGTGTGATTCGGAATGCTATTTATTTATTTATTCGTTCATTCGATTATTTTACTTTTTAGGAATTTATTTATTTATTTCTTCGGTTATCTTTTTTCTTATTCATTTATGTGTATTAATGTTTGTTTATGGAAATAAACTCATGTTCTAAATGACATTTGTTTTTTTGTATGGAACATGCCACTGTAGTCTTTTATATATTTGTTCTGCAAACTGTTTTGGATTCTGTAAAAAGCAACATGATATTCGTTTCCGAATGACTGCATTAATGACATTGGAACTATAAATTAAGCGGTGTTTCATGCTTGAAATGACACTCATTTCAACTACTTACGACGCTGAATGAAGTCCGAATGTGTCGATAATGGCGGACAGAAAGATATATATATATACATACATACATATATATATATATTCAGGTCAGGGCCTTGCTATTGGTACCATGTAAACCAGTACTACCTGCCGCATGTGGTCTCCCAGCGACGGACCAGGCGGAGGAGGAAACTTTTCCCAACGGCTGTGAAGGCGGAAGAGGATGACCAAAGGGCAGGGGGAGCTCTTATCCTTGGCTGGAAGTCCTTCTAGGAGACGGAACTCCAATGAAAAAAAACTTCACCTGCCGAGGCCGTCCTACACGTGGCAGTATCTGCACCTGTCGGACTGTGAGCGTCGGTAGGCGAGAGAGTGGGGAAGGGACTGGACAACTCCTCCTCACTAAAAAAAAAAGGTCAGAACGATGAGCTAGCCCTTCAACACCCAGCTTTTCCAAGCCCTGGAGAAGTGGTAACGGGGACAGGCAGAGGATGCTGCTGGCAATTCCTAGTCACGACTCTGCACGCAGGCGGCTGTGGGGTGATGGTCGTCCGCCGTAGACTGGGGCAGATGTGGCGCCCGTATCCTCCCACAGTGTCAGAGCAGCCCTTTTTAGGGACAGCACTGCTCTTCCACATGGGGAAGGGGAGATAAAAGGATCCCCAAACAAAGCCTGCCTCACCTAGTACCTGGTAGGAAACCGCACCTACTTGGACATCCAACACTAGCGGTCGAAAACAACAGAAGAAAAGAACCTGGAGTCATGCCCTGACTCTGGGTGCCTGGAATGTTCGCACCCTTTTAGACAGAGACGACAGACCAGAAAGGCGCACAGCACTCATTGCTAGAATGCTTGATCGCTACCAGGTGGACATAGCAGCCCTGAGCGAAACCAGGTTTGCCAGTGAAACCCAGCTGGAGGAAGTTGGAGGGGGCTACACCTTCTACTGCATTGGGAAGCCAGATGGCACCCCAAGAACCTCAGGCGTGGGCTTTGCCATACAAACCAAACTTGCACGACAGCTTGACAGCCTTCCACGTGGGATAAACGATAGGCTGATGACCCTGCGTCTGAAGCTGTCCGAGGATCGCTTCTCCACAGTCATCAGCTGCTATACCCCGATGATGACCAACCCTGATGACATCAAAGAAACTTTCTACGAGGAGCTCAGCCGTACCATTTCAGCGGTAGACAGAAAGGAACAGGCTGATCATCCTTGGGGATTTCATTGCCCGCGTCGGCGTGGACTTCTCCTCGTGGCCAAAAGTCCTAGGACAGCACGGCATTGGCAAGTGCAACTCCAACGGACTGCTTTTGCTCTCGCTCTGCGCGCAGCGTGGACTGACCATCACCAACACCCTCTTCCAACAAGCGGACAAGTACAAGAACACATGGATGCACCCCTGCTCCAAGCAGTGGCACATGCTGGACTATGTGATTGTCCGGCAGAGGGACAGGGTGATGTTTTCATTACACGCTGCATGAGAGGAGCAGTCTGTTGGTCGGACCATTGCCTGGTACGCAGCAAGATGAACATCAGACTTGCACGCAAACTCCAACCAGTCAGGCAGAAACCCCCTAGGAAGCTGAACATCCACCGCCTCCCTATCACCAAGGACGTGCTGCAGCAGCAAATCCAAGCAGCTCTCCAAGAAATTCCTTCATCGACTGATGTAGAAGAGGTATGGAGCACCTTTAGAGATGCTGTGTACACAGCAGCAGCTGACACTCGGCTTTGTACAGAGGACCCACAAAGACTGGTTTGACGAGAACGACTCTGGAATCTCCAAGCTCCTGAACACACTGCATGTATGGCATCAGGATCACATTTCCGATAAAGACTGCCAGAAGAAGAAGAACCAGTTCTTGCAAACCAAGCAACTCGTACAGAAGAGGCTGCGTGAGATGAAGAACACCTGGTGGGAGAGAAAGTCCGAAGAGCTTCAGTCTGCTGCTGATGCTCACGACATGAAGACCTTCCATGATGGTCTTCGAGCTGTGCATGGGCCGAGAGTCACAGGATCAACTCCTGTCCGAGCCTCGGACAAAACCACCCTCCTGACAGACAAGAAAGACATCCTTGCCCGCTGGGCAGAGCACTTCAACACCCTCCTCAACAGGGACTCGTCCGTATCTGACGAGGCAATTGCAGCCTACCTACAGCTACCAGGCAGTGACTCGTTTTGTTGCTTGTTTGTATTTCAGAGTGCTGTGGGATTGATGTGTTTGTTTTTCAAGGTTCTTACTGCAGTGAGACCCAAGATGTGTTGCTTGGGTAAAAGCAACAATGGTGCAGACACCAAACAAGGACACGTGTTTTCAGTTTTTCTTTTTAATTACTTTCACCATTCTATGGCACACAGAAATGATACCAAAAAAAAAGTGCTCCATTGACTTGGCATGCAAATGAGGTCAGAAGTAAAATTACATCATGCAATGTATAAAAAAATCAGTGCATTTGAGGTCACGAGTAAAATTAAATCATGAAATGGATTAAAAATCAATGCATCTGAGGTCACAAGTAAAACTTCGTCATTCAGTGGATTACAAATCAATGCATTTGAGGTCACAAGTAAAACTTTGTCATTCAGTGGATTACAAATCAATGCATTTGAGGTCACAAGTAAAACTTCGTCATTCAGTGGATTACAAATCAAACACTCAGCTCACAAGAGGCAATTCAAGATCAAACACAGTTCACAAAAAGCACAAGAGGCACGTCTTGGTGACTCGCGTGTGATTCCTGCTGATTTCCTACAGTAATAACAAGGACAAAATGGAAAACGTGGGAGGTGGAGAGGGTGGGGATGACGGGCTTTCAGATCTTACATATATTACTTCTGCTGATAGCGGTTTATGGATCTTACATATAATACTTCTGCTGGTACAGGTTTATTGATCTTACATATAATACTTTTGCTGATAGCGGTTTATTGATCTTACATATAATACTTCTGCTGGTACAAGTTTATGGATCTTACATATAATACTTTTGCTGATAGCGGTTTATTGATCTTACAAATTTTGCTGATAGTGGTTTATTGATCTTACATATAATACTTCTGCTGGTACAGGTTTATGGATCTTACACATAATTCTTCTGCTGATACAGGTTTATGGATCTTAGAATAGAAGAATAGAATATGTCTATTACCAAGTGTACTGGGGTCACAAGGAATATTGTTGGGGGGTGGGGGGATAGTACATAACATATAATACTTCTGCTGATACAGGCGTATTGATCCAAGTCATACTTTAGCTCACGGTGACCGGGGACTCAGAGGTTGACAAGTTCAAAATTCCGTGACTTTACCAAACCACCTCCGTGTCATTTTCAGAAAATTTCCTGCCTTTAAATCAAGTATTCTCCTCACAAAATAAGATTCTTCTCTGACGAAATGGCATGTTGGGAAAACGTTATATCTTGCTTAACACCACAACTCACCCGAAAGGTATTCACAGAAATGTTTGGCTATAGGCTAAAAGCCTTTTGCCCTCATAATCAGTGTCCATTTATGTGCTTTTGGATCACTTGTTGTGAACAAACCCTTGTTTTCATCTGGCATAGTGTATACTACATTTATCTACAGCTCAGTAAAGATTTAACTCTGTGGAAAATATATGGTTCTTAAACTTTTTGTCAATGTGATTTTTGAAGGCGTTTACCGTTGGTGCATTGATGGTGTCATAGGAAAGGTTATTCCACAAATTTATGACACGGTTAGTAAAGAACTTGCGGAACTGGTTAGTTACGAAATTAGTTTTGTTTATTTTGAAATTATGCCCTCGAGTTTTATCGTAGTTAGCCATAGTAAACAATGAAGAGGTGGTGCAAGGATCATAAATATTGTGCATGATCTTATATACTTCAATGAGATCACCTCTTAATCTTCTAAACTCAAGGCTAGGCATATTAAAAAGAGCCAGGCGCTCCTCGTAACTAAGATCACGAGTACTATTAGTATTACTAGTTATACACTTGGTAAATCTGCGTTGAACTCCTTCAATCATATTTATGTGCTTTTTAAGGTAAGGGCACCATACTGAGTTTCCATATTCAATAATGGGTCTAACCAGAGCTTTGAACAATGGAATCATAATTTCGGGAGATTTATTAGTTATAGTTCTCACAAGAAGACCAGAAGTTTGATTTCCCTTTTTCACTATATTATTTATTATTATTTATTTATTGGTACAGGAGATGCAGGTCCCAGATTTAAAACTTTTTTTCTTCCATCAACGCAGGCATTTGTGTGGGGTTTCTTTGGGCTTATTTCTTAACTCCACGACTTTTACCTGATTTTGATCAAAATTCCATTACTTTTCCTGATCTCCATTTCTGTATCGACCCCGCATGTGCTTTCTTCTAATTTCCTACAAGACCGAAATCGAAAACGAAGGTGGTTGGAAAATTGTGAGTATATTCCCATAATATTTCTAAAACGGCAACAACAAAAATATGAGGACATTTGCTCAAACTGCACGTGCGCGCGCGTTTGTGTGCGCGCGCACGCGTGTGTGAATCAAAATCAGAATCAATCTTTGTCATTAAACGTTAACAAGATTTATAAGACATGCATGTAAAGTTACAATAAACCACGCACAAAAAGCAAAACAAAATAGTTTGTTTTTTTGATACGTTTTTTTTTTTAAAACATCTTTTAAAATTACACACAAGTTGTGAGGACATTCCCATAATATTTCTATGACAACAACTATGAGGATAGTTGCCACTCTCTCTCTCTCTCTCTCTCTCTGTCCATGTGTTATAAAAATAGGAAAATTAAAAAAAAAGCTTAAAAAAAGTTCAGTCGGATTAAAAAAAAAAGCGACATGCTTAAAATAAATGTGAGGTTTTTTTGTTTTTTTTTCCCTTTTAAACGGAAATAATGAAAGTTAAGTAAAAAGTAAGCTGAAGCACAGCATGAAAAAAAAAGACAAAGAAAAAGTCACAAACAGAGAGAGAGACAAAGACACACACACACACACACACACACACACACACACATAGACAAAGACAGAGAGAGAAAGAGAGAGAGGTTTAAAGTTGAAGAAGATGGTTGCCTTTGCCTCTGGATCCAGCTTTGGTCTTGGCCTCTGCTCTCAGCTTCTCCTGGCCCATAGTTTTTTGAAGAGATTTCTCAATTTCACTTGTACAGGAAAAGTCACAGATAGTTCACCCAACTTGTTCGCTCGAATGTCACATCGATTGTGAGGCCTAGAATACCTGCATACACGGACCTGGAAGTCGGCTTGACTCTCGGGATATAAGCTTCAGCCAATCACGATACAGATACACGTGTATGTCTTTGTGACGTAGACGTCTACAGTGTGGTGGGGAAGACCTATTGTTGAGCTACAGCCAGTCACTGCACAGTTGTGTGCCCTGGTCTATCTGTGACGTGTACGCCACGCAGTACTTGGATGAACACAGCTACACTCCCACCCCCACCACCATCGCCCCGGAAACCAGTAATAACTTCTTGGCACTTTATTTTCACAAAGACGAACACAGCACCCCCCCACACTCTCGCTCCATCAAAAGTAAAACCCAGTCACGGTGGAGCACTCATCCACCAGCCTGTCCGCGTTACGTGTGTCACGGGATTGTTGTGGTGTCCGCTTAGCTCTACCCGCCTCAAGCACTGGTGCTTATGCAACCCCCCCCCCCTCCACCACCACCTCCCCACCCCCACCCCATTCTGCCTGCACCACTTGCTGCCCCAGGCAGACAACGTCTGTACAAAGGTCAAAAACAAGGATGACCACCTCTCTCTCTCTCTCTCTCACACACACACACACACACACACACACATTCCTTTATATATATAGTTATTTATTTGCACATCCTATTTTTTTGTGTTCAGTGTTATGCGGCAGTAGTGTGTTTTTATCAGTGCCCCCAAAGATCTTACCTTCTTTTGTTCAAATGAGAAATAAATAAAAAATGAATTCTTTTAATTCTTTTACGTCTGTCTTTTAAAAATCAAAGTCAAATATCAATGAAGAACCTTTTAAAATCATCAGTTAATCCTTTAACACTTTTTTTTCGCTGGTCCTCAATTTTGTTTATTTTGTTTATTTCCTTTTTATTTTTTTATTCTCAAGCGTCGTTTAAAAAAAAGAAAAAAAAGAGTAAAGTATTACATTTTGGCTTTCTTAATTGAATGAAGAGAGACCAGCACCACATGTTGAATCATACGGAAAGGGAGGGGGCGGGGGACTCGGGAGGGGTGGCGGGTGGGGGGCTCAAAAACAGGGAGGGGGGGTGGAGGGGGGGTGGTGGTTGGGAACGCGGTGGGGAGAAGGGTTGTAAAAGCTGAAGGGCTTCTGTGCTTTCATGACTTTCAGAGGAGCGTCACATGATCTGTGCTCACGAAGCTCTCCCGATTGGCACAATAGCCGAGTGGTTAAAGCGTTGGACTGTCAATCTGAGGGTCCGGGGTTCGAATCACGGTGACGGCGCCTGGTGGGTAAAGGGTGGAGATTTTTACGATCTCCCAGGTCAGCATATGTGCAGACCTGCTAGTGCCTGAACCCCCTTCATGTGTATATGCAAGCAGAAGATCAAATACGCACGTTAAAGATCCTGTAATCCATGTCAGCGTTCGGTGGGTTATGGAAACAAGAACATACCCAACATGCACACCCCCGAAAACGGAGTATGGCTGCCTACATGGCGGGGTAAAAACGGTCATACACGTAAAAGCCCACTTGTGTGCATACGAGTGAACGCAGAAGAAGAAGAAGAAAGCTCTCCCAAAGTACGTACAAGAGCGAAACAGCAGGCTTCTTTTATGGACTGTTTACTTCAAGTTTTGCTTTTCTTGTTGTGCACTTCATTGTACAGTGTTTGGTTGTAGCAATTGAGGACATCAGCTGAAGAAATGGAGGGCGGCACATGCTCGCTGTGTTTCTCTTTGTCAATCGCCTTTCGCGATGCGCATGAGCAAGATCCAAGATGGCCGCGGAACACTCCCTGCAATGGTCTTTCGTGTGGGGATAGAAGCTGAACACTGGTCACTCAGGCACGGTCACACATGGCCCCAGGGGACTAAACAAGTGTCCAGACTGAATCTGTCTTTCAAGCCACACACATCCGCCATCCCCTCTTCTTCCCATGGTCCTTTACTTGATTGAGTGATGTAACAGTTAATACAGGGAGTGGCTGAGTGATGTAACAGTGAATACAGGGAGTGGCTGAGTGATGTAACAGTGAATACAGGGAGTGGCTGAGTGATGTAACAGTGAATACAGCGAGTGGCTGAGTGATGTAACAGTGAATACAGGGAGTGACTGAGTGATGTAACAGTGAATACAGGGAATGACTGAGTGATGTAACAGTGAATACAGCGAGTGGCTGAGTGATGTAACAGTGAATACAGGGAGTGGCTGAGTGATGTAACAGTGAATACAGCGAGTGGCTGAGTGATGTAACAGTGAATAAAGGGACTGGTGAGTGAATGAGTGGTCAATCAAATGAATGATTTTGCAATGAATTATTATCATGTATGAAAAAGTGACCAAATAATAACGAATACGTAAATAAACTGGAATGAAGTGTGTCATGAATGAATACAGGGAAACGAGATTAAGTGTTTTTAAAAACAAAAATGTCAAGAAAAGAATCGCGATGATGTGTTTGAAAAAAAAAATGTCAGAAGAAAAGAAAGAAATAGGGATTATCTAAAACAACAAAAACATGTCCAATCTGTTGCATGCATGCTGACAAACGAACCCCCACCCCCATCCCCAACCACTTGTTGTTTTGTTGTTGTTGTTTTGTTTTGATTTTTGTTTGGTTGGTTGGTTGGTTGGTTTATTTCATTTTATTTTGTTTTATTTATTTATTTTTTGTTGTTGCTTTTTTGCTTTCTTGTTTTTTGTTGTTGTTGTTTTTTTAGTTGTTCCCAGTGAAAAGTGAGGGGTATTTACGTGGCTACAGTCATCCATAATTTCGTCTTCGGTATCAACAACTTTTATCCCAGTGCAACAATGACAGCACGTGGATTTCCAAATATGGAGTGTACTGCCTGATGCCTGGGGAGGCCTGTTGCCCGTGAGCTCAGCACCTCGGTGCAGGTGTCAGGCGTTCTCGCTGCAGACAGCAGACTAAATAGGTCACACATGGTTAACCAAATGGGCCCCACGTGGGCTAACCATGTGGGCCCCACTAAGATTCGCAACGGGGTTTCCAAGTTGGACCAACATGGGTTTCTGCTGGGATCCCAGTGGGCAATCCCATGTCTGTGATGGGCAGCCCATCAAAAACCCATCTCAGATGAGCTTACCGCATAAAAACCATCTGGGGTCTGGTGGTATTTTGATGGGCTGTCCCATGTCCCTGTGGTATTTTGATGGGCTGTCCCATGTCCCTGTGGTATTATGATGGGCTATGATCCCATGTTCCTGTGGTATTTTAATGGGCTGCCCCATGTCGCAAGTGGTATTTTAATGGGCTGCCCCATGTCCATGTGGTATTTTGATGGGCTATGATCCCATGTCCCTGTGGTATTTTGATGGGCTGTCCCATGTTCCTGTGGTATTTTGATGAGCTGTCCCATGTTCCTGTGGTATTTTGATGGGCTGTCCCTTGTCCCAAGTGGTATTTTGGTGGGCTTTCATATATCCCAAGTGGCATTTTAATAGCATTCAAGTTCTCGTGTATGTAGACACTCCAAGACTTTTTCTCAAACCAAACAATTCTGAGATGATGACATGTAGAAACGTTTTCCCGATATTGTCATTTGTGGGATTTTTATATGACCACCAGGTCCCCATCTTATTACAATTTCTGTGTGCCATAAAAACATGAAATTGCAATAGATTGGAGACATGGAAGTTAGCCATTTTATGAACATGATTATATCTGAATATATCAAAACCTTATACGATGTTTGTATTTTCATAATTTTCACATACATCTTCTGATGCCACAAGACAAAAAAGAAAAAAAGAAGATAAAAACAAAGAAAAACGAAACGAACGGGCGGGGGCATAACATAATTATCACTCATTAGCTACTTGACATAATTATCATTCATTAGCTACTTGACATAATTATCACTCATTAGCTACATGACATAATTATCATTCATTAGCTACTTGACATAATTATCATTCATTAGCTACTTGACATAATTATCACTCATTAGCTACTTGACATAATTATCATTCATTAGCTACTTGACATAATTATCACTCATTAGCTACTTGACATAATTATCATTCATTAGCTACATGACATAATTATCATTCATTAGCTACTTGACATAATTATCACTCATTAGCTACTTGACATAATTATCACTCATTAGCTACTTGGAATTGGTGGGCGAAGAGGCGTGAAGAATCAAAAGATATTGTTAGCGATAATCTTCCTTTGCATATCTCATTCCATATATTTTTCTTCTCGAAAGTGTAGCCCATCTTCACAAATGCTGTAGCTATGTTTTCTGTTGACTTCCCTTCAGCATTGATAACCAAGCTGATTAAACCCAATGTTGACATTAGTATATTTGTTTGTATTTGTATTTCTTTTTATCACAACAGATTTCTCTGTGTGACATTCGGGCTGTTCTCCCCAGGGAGAGCACTACAGTGCCACCCAGTTTGCTTGTTTGTTTGTTTTTTTGTATTTTTTCCTGCGTGCAGTTTTATTTGTTTTTTTTCTGTCGAAGTGGATTTTTCTACAGAATTTTGCCAGGAACAACCCTTTTGTTGCCCGTGGGTTCTTGTACATGCGCTAAGTGCATGCTGCACATGGGACCTCGGTTTATCGTCTCATCCGAATGACTAACGTCCAGACCACCACTCAAGGTCTAGTGGAGGGGGAGAAAATATCGGAGGCTGAACCGTGATTCGAACCAGCGTGCTCAGATTCTCTCGCTTCCTAGGCGGACGCGTTACCTCTAGGCCATCACTCCACATATGATATGACATGTGATATATGCCACTGGATTTCCTGTATTTTTACTTAGACAGTTCAGATTAGGAATCCAAATACATGAAAAGATGATCGTGAACATTGGTGCCCCTCAATGGTGTGTTTAATTACCCCCTACTATTTGTGCAACACTTGGGTTATATCACAGATTGACATAAGTTTACATTTGGGCCAACAGCACAGTGAGAGCTGTATTATCAATGGTTTCTCCAGTCAATGGGAAATCATTTACAGCTTAGTCTTTTGTGAAGGACTATGACTCTCAAACTAGGAGGCAAAATTGCACTGGCTCTTAGTGCTGCAGCCTTGTGGGCTAGTTGGCCTTTGGGAACCATCCCAACGCCGAATGTCCTAAAACCCTCTTGGCCGAGAGAGTGGGGATGTAACTTGGGCAAGACACTCTCCGCTATAATCAAATTCTAGCCTAAATAGTCAGGACAGCAGTTGCTTCCCCTGCTGTTCTGATGGTCATAGTCGGACACGACTGACCATCATATATATATACTATTTGTGCTGTTTGACTTTGTTAAAGACAAACAAACACCCCCCCAAAAAAAAACAAACAAAAAACAACAACAACAAAACAACAAAAACAAACAACAAGCAAACAAACAACTCCCCCCCCCCAAAAAAAAACAAACAAAAAAACAACTACAAAAAACAAACCATTGTAACAATGGATAATGGATGTTGTTGCTGGTCTTGATAGTAGGTATGGTGTGAAGTTATCAACTGTTTCCTTTCTTTTTTTTTTCAATGAAAGAAGGTGGCAGAATGACCAGGACGCTCATCTGTCAATACAGTGTCCATGAGGGTCTGGGTTCGAATCCCGCTCTCGCCCTTTCTCCTAAGTTTGACTGGAAGATCAAACTGAGCGTCTAGTCATTAGGATGAGACGATAACCCGATGCCCCGTTTGCAGCACGCACTTGGCGCACTGAAAAAGAACTCAGGGCAACAAAGGTATTATCTTCTGGCAAAGTTCTGTTGATCTCCACTCTGATAAGTACACAGAATGTACATGCATGCATTCAGTGCTTGACTCAGCACGTTGGGTTACGCTGCTGGTCAGGTATCTGCCTAGCACATGTGGCGTAGAGTGAATTGATTCGTCCAAACGTAGTGCCGCCTTCTTGACAAACTGAAGATGAATTTCAACAAATAATCTTCACTGAAATCATTGTAATCAAACGTCATTCATTGAATTTTGTCCAGCAGTAGGTACACGTCAAACCACCATCATTTGTGCAGATTCTTTTGAACGCGCACCACAACTGAACCAACAGTTGACCAGTCATATCAGTATTAACCACCACAACATAAACGTCGGCTGTTTCACAAGGCATACGTGTTGAATCAATGTGTAGCCTCCATATCAAACCTGTTGTATTTATCTAAACACGAATTCCCTGTCTTTCTCTGTCAGAAGAAATGATGCAATTTTCTTCGCAGAGTTTTTTTGTTTTATTTGTTAAATGACAACATTTCATCTAAAATAGAATACAGTAGAATGTTGTGTACCTATGCACTGAACCTTTCTTCACAGTTTAAAGTCTTCAGGACAAGTATGATAGTCAGTCGTGTCCGACTATCACCATCACAACAACAGAAGAGACAACTGCTGTCCCAACTATCTGGGCCAGAATTTGATCATAGTGGAGAGTGTCTTGCCCAAGTTACATCCCCACTCTCTCGACAAGAGGGCTTTAGGACCGTTGGCAATGGGATGGTCCCTAAAAACAAACAAACAAACAAAAAACAACGCAAACTAACCCCAAGGCTACAGCACTAAGAGCCAGTGCAATCTTGCCTCCTGGTTTGACAGTCATAGTCCTTCACAAACAGAATGAGCTGTACATGTTTCCACTGCTGTAGAGAAACCATTGATCATCCAATCCTTGCTTTGCTGTTGGCCCAACTGTAAGGTTATGTCAGTCTCTGATATAAGCCGAGCGATGGGCTGGTTATGACCAGTAATACGTGTACTGTAAGTTAGGATTTGCTCACATTGCTGTCAAAACTATCAGTGTATATTACGTACAACAGGCGTCGACAAAAACATTTGCGTTGTTTAACATTCAGTGACATGGGGTAGCTTTTTGACGTACTGGCTCATTTACCACTTATTTGGTTGGTTGGTTGTTTATCACAGACAGATTACGTTTGGATTTTAACACTGCTAACAGTTTTTCTTCTCGTGCGTTCCCTCGATGTTGCGTGACTACAGTCCACATGTAAAGCAGCGGGTTCAGTGCTGAGCTGAGAGGCAGCACGAACACCACCAGAGTTCCGTGGATCTGGTCGGATACAGCCACGCCCCCTGCTGACACGAGCACCACCAGGCCAAGGAACAGCCAGCACACACCACACGTGACAGCCTCTTTCCTCATCAGGTGGACTGAAGAATAAATCGATCTCTTCGTGGGATCCAATGCAATCCTGTACTTTGGTGTAAGTTTGTAGATTATAACTTGGCAACCTACAATCATCAAGCACATGGCACAGTTGATTGCGACAGTGACTGTGAACCACTTGAAGCCTTGATCAGACCTGTAACGTTGAAACAAAGCCAAACGACAAAGACCAGACTGACCAGAGAGGCCCCAGTGTGACAGTCCGGGAAGAAATGGCACCAGCGACAGGAATATTCCAACAAGCCATGCCACAACAAGCGCTATAGCAACGGAACCCTTACGTAAAATCCACACGTGTTTTTGGAAATAAAGATCGACAGAATGATCCAAAGAAATGCACAAACTAATAAAAACTGACATCAACATGGAAAGATATAAAAGAAATCCACTTACCTTGCAGGTCACGCTTCTGGTCCATATCTTTTCGAACCTGATATACTCTCCCTTGAATATTTCATTTGCAACTACAATGATACCGACATGACTGCCCATAAGTGCATCAGCAAACTGCAAATGGGATATAGTCATTAAGAATCTGCTTCCAAACACTTCCTTGACGATCAATGGTGCCACAAAGCAAAGTGAATTACCCATAATGGCAAATGTACTCATTATGCAAAAGAACACAGCCAGAACGTCAGAAGGGATCAGGGTCCCACAAGAAGGAAAGACGCTGTAAGGCGCTGAACATTTCACGTTATTTTCTTTACGAAATATATTCTCACAGCAAAACCTATAATCTGATGAAAAAACATATTTTATATGATACGAAAGCGAAAACAGATCCAAAGGAAAGTCTCTTATTGGATTTCCTGTTATATCCAGTCTGGTCAGTTCAGGCATGTTTCTGAAACCTACAGCTGTGATGGTTTGAATGGCAGAAAAGGATATATTCAAATACTTTACATGAGGTAGGTATGTTGACAATTCACTGTCAAGCACATTGATGTATGTTCTTGACAGGTCCACTCGTCTTAATGTGTAATGAATTGGCTTCAACATTGTTCGTGCTATCTTCTGAAGGGGGTTTCTCCTCATGAATACAGTTCTTAATTCTGGCAGCTCCAGGAAAACAGTCACATCCAGAGTTCTCAGGTAATTGTTGGAAAGATCAATGGACTGTAAGTTGGCGAGCTTTACACCTGAAGCATTGTGTAGGCAACAGAAAGACAGAATCAGATTTATAAGATATGTAGCTTCAGTAAAATCATTCAGCTTCATTCCTGTCCCTGTGGCATTCACGTGGCGAAGTTGAGAGAAGGTTTCAGCAGGGAAAGAGTTACTGCAGTGGAACGAATAACCTTGACACATACATCCCTCAGGACAGGTCCTGTCACACATCAGCTCATCATCCCGATGTGGGCACTGACCCAAACCATCACATAGATGATCCTCGTGTACATACACTTTGGAACCTCTACATTGGTAGTGACCAGGAAGAACTACAAACTCGCAGTCTTGCTCGTCTTCTCCGTAAACACAGTCAGAGAATCCATTGCATCGTGTGTAGACAGGAAGACAGTCCAACCGCTCTGTTGTACAACGATAATGAGTGTCAGGACAGGACTCCTCAGTCTTCATTATCTGCTGAGTGAAATAACCAGTACCATCCAAGTCGATTCGAAATCTTGACCTTTTTAATCCTTCTTTGGCTGGGTTATGGAATGTTTCTTCCGTCAGACAGTTCACTTCATCGGAATCACCGATACAGTCTGAATGTTCATTACAGCGCTGGCTGTGCACTACACGCTGAGTGTTAGAGCACAGGAAACCGTTGCTTGAAGCATGGTCACAGAATGACTCGTCACTTTTATCTGGACAGTCCTCTTCAAAGTCACATACAAAAGTATAATGTATTCTTGTAATATCATCATCACATCTGAACATGGTATGTGCATGTTCACCTGTTGTCTCACCAGGGGCCGTATGCGAGTTTACTTTGTCGCTCACGTTGATGGGTAGATGAAGCTCTGAAAGCATCCATGTTCCACAATTTCTTTTGAGATTAGAAAATAAAAATGCGTGCGTGATTTGCTTATTTGGACAAACAAATAAAACCTGTTGTGTATTTGTAAACCTCGATTTGGACAGATGCGCGCGAGCTGACCTAGTATCAGGAGGAAAATGGCTAACAGATGGTAATTTCATTTCACACAATACAAGCATCCCTCTACTTGATTTTAATTCTCTCTCGATAAAACGCATATCATAAAAAATTACACTCTTCGTGATCCTCGATGGGTGGTATTGATGATCTAATCTGAAATGATTCAAGTTGTATATCAAAGCACAGTCAGACCATGAACGGAACTTACTGTACAGAAAAGGTACAGTGTGCCAACCTGATGTGTAACCAAGTGTCAGTTTAAAGGATGAAATGTTTTTAAAAATCTGCAAAAAATCTTCTTGTTCTTTCCTCGTTTTTAGTGTAGCCAATCGTTGCCCGATGCTTTTACACTTGTAATCAGCAATAGTTACATATGTCAGCTTGCCCGTATCAAAGAGTTTGAAACATTTGTTATGTGAAGCCACCATTCCCTGACAGTCAGCACTGCTGAAGACACAGTGTTCTGTTTCATCTCGTCCATCTTCACAATCTGACCTCAGGTTGCAGTCAACGTGATCCTTGAATTGATCATAGTAAGTTACAGAACAGTTGAACAAACCGGTGGACAGCTTCTCGGGTTGATTGCCCTCATGGATGAAAGAAAAATACACTTTGCTGTACAGATTTCCGTGGAAAATCTTAAAGTAAAGGTCGGATGCAGGCAGAATCAAGGTGCTTCCTGGTTCGAAAAACCCAAGACAGGGATGCATAATGCTTTGAGTTTTGTTTGTTTCTTTGTACGTCAGCTTGAACAAACTGAAACACAAACAATTTCGGAAACAAGAGAACCAGTGGGAATGAAGGGTGAGGACGGTGACATGCCCTGCTGGTCCCATCAACATGCCATCAAACGCGTCCCGGTCACAGTTAAATGGTATTACAATATATCCGGAATAGTCTGAAAAATACTTCACAATGTAGTTGACAAAATCAATTCTAACTAAAGGATTATTGAAATGTACAATATAAATGGTCCTGGATGCAAGGAAATGACTTTCTGCGGAATGATGATAACTGCACATCACTGCCTGCCTGCTTGGCCTGGGGCACTCTGCTGAGTGGCTCACCACCGTCAGCCAGTGTCTGTCATCACACCAGTACCCTTGTCGTTCAAGATGGACTCCAACGTCCACGCGTCGCTCAAACCGCACGTGCATTTTACAGAAAGTGGCGGAACTGCACACACCATACACCACTCCAGTATGCGCCGTGCGACTTGGCAACTTGTTACAGTCTGACACGTTGACCCGCACGACAGTGTTGGCGGTGTTGTTGCTGTGGTCAGTGAAATACTCCATGCCCGGGCACACGGCACTGATGTTGATGCCGTTGATTTTCCTCTGATCTGTCATCACGCCCATTCAGTCCAGTTTCACGGTTACTTCCCAGCAGTATGTCACGTCACATGTTAGATGTGTGAGGACGCACACACACACACACACACACACACACACACTGAAAGCTACTTCTATAAGAAAGCTGAATGGCTATTAGAGATACTTCTTCTGAAATAAATAGTCCCCATTCTTGTCTGCAATCCATGGTATGTTAATTAGGCGTTAAGTTTTAATAGTAAGGTCATCTACTTGTGAGTATCTTAAACCCTGTTTTTGACATGATACTGCGGTCCTGTTGTTCTCATGGTTGAGAGTGAACAGTACATAAAATACCGTAATGATAGAAATAATCAAATAATGTTCTCTCATGTTTCCATACTTACATTAATTTCTATCGAAAAGCATCCTCCATTTAAGAGAAGAACAACTTCCAATTATGACAAAAGCGACTCCATTGACACGAAAACCAAGCGGGTGGGTTCATGGAGACACGAAAATACCCAGCATACATTAACCAGGACAGAGTCATGGGCAAGTGGAAGCTGTTCGTGTAACGGAAAGAAGAAGAAGGTCCCTTTCACTTTTTACACACATGATTCTGTGTGATAGTCAGTCGTGTCCGCCTATGACAATCAAAACAGCAGAGGAGGCAACTGCTGTCCTGACTATCTGAGCCAGAATTGGATTATAGTGGAGAGTGTCCTGCCCAAGTTACATCCCCACTCTCTTGGTCAAGAGGAGCTTTAGGACAGTTGGCGTTGGGATGGTTCCCAAAGGCCAACTATCCCTCAAGGATGCAGCACAAAGCGCCAGTGCAATTTCGCCTCCTATTTCGAGAGTCACGGTCCTTCACAAAAGATTAAGCTGTAAATGATTTCCCACTGCACTGCATTGATCATACAGCTCTCACTTCGCTGTTGGCCCAGCTGTAAGCTTACGTCTATCAGTGACATAAGCTGAGTGTTGGATCAGTGCATTCTTCATACATACAGATACCATTGACAATGTTGTTCTCAGTTGTTAGCGCCGTGAACGCTGTCACCTTGGTTAGCACGTGACCAACCCCGTGAAGAGCATGCAGCTCGTGGACAGCACGTGCCTGTGTCTCTGCGTGCGTGTTGTGTGTGTGTGTGTGTGTGTGTGTGTCCAGTTTTACTCGGACATGTTTCGTTCTAATCTCACACACCACCAGTACACGCATCTGTCAAGAAGGCGGCGTGACAGATTCAGTCAGCGTTCGACATCTGAGCCAGTGTCCACCAGTGACCAGGGTTCGAGGCTCCTGTTCCAGCATGGTGGTGTGTCCTCCCAACTTTCCTGACGCCAGCTGGGTGTGAATGGGGGCAACGTCCACATTTCTTGGCCTCCACCCCTCTGTGTGACTGGCGGAGTGAACGTCCACGCCTTGTGAACGCTGCTCATTCCGTCTTGAGGGGGGAAATTGTGGATATTGCCGTGAATTGGTACCTGCTGGGGAAGGCATAAATGGAAGGAGAGGACTGGACCCAGCTTTCCGAAACCAAGGCCTACACATAGTGGACAAGAATTCACTGCACTGATTGCCGTAAAAGTCTTTGGGACCTTTAACATGAATCTTTTTGACAAACATCTGTCATCAGAGAAGTCTTTGGGACCTTTAACATGAATCTTTTTGACAAACATCTGTTATCAGAGTAGTCTTTGGGACCTTTAACATGGATCTTTTTGTCAAACATCTGTTATCAGAGTAGTCTAGTTCCAAAATCGTTTAATTATTTAATTACACCATCAGCACTTTGACGAAGGTAACGAGGGGAACACGACCCGATGATCAATTTCTGTGCTGACCACTTCAACGTGTTCGCGTTGTGTGACCGGTCAACGTGGTGACATCAATTCTCATTACGTCTGCATTGTCCATGGTGGGGTCGATGGCAGCAGGACCAATGTATGACTCAGGGTGCTGGAGTTCAGATCTGTGTTTGATACAGCTGGACAAAGCGTGAAACTGAAGGCAGTATCCAGATTTTGAGTGGAGTGATGGCCTAGAGGTAACGCGTCCGTCTAGGAAGCGAGAGAATCTGAGCGCGCTGGTTCGAATCACAGCACAGCCCCCGAAATTTTCTCCCCCTCCACTAGACCTTGAGTGGTGGTCTGGACGCTAGTCATTCGGATGAGATGATAAACCGAAGTCCCGTGTGCAGCATGCACTTAGCGCACGTAAAAGAACCCACGGCAACAAAAGGGTTGCTCCTGGCAAAATTCTGTAGAAAAATCCACTTCAATAGGAAAAACAAATAAAACTGCACACAGGAAAAAATACAAAAAAATGGATGGCGCTGTAGTGTGGCGACGCGCTCTCCCTGGGGAGAACAGCCCGAATTTCACACAGAGAAATCTGTTGTGATAAAAAGAAATACAAATACAAATACAAAATTTCAAGCCTAACATATTGTGTTTTTTCTATACCCACTTTCAACACGACCCTGCCCCATTCCTGTTGATGTACCTTGTGGCATGTAATCACCATCGGGATAACCAGAATCACTTCAGTTCAACAACAATATCAATTTCACCTGTTTTAGTTCAGCTTCAATTTCAGCTGCGTTCGGACTAATCCATATACGCTACGCCACATCTGCTTGGCAGATGCCTGGCCACCAGCGTAACCCAACGCGCTTAGTCAGCCCTGGATTTCATGCATATGTTTGTCTTCCTTTCAGGGTGGACGTCATTCACAAAAATTTGCCAGAGGACAATATGCTTGTTGTCATGGGTTCTTTTACAGTGCGCAAAGCTCATACTGTGCACGGGACCTTGGATTATCGTCTCATCCGAATGACTAGACGCTTGATTTGATTTTCTGGTCAAAGTGGGAGAAAGAACGAGATCTGGATTCGAACCCAGACCCTCGCGGAGGAAGTGATGCATGTAATTAAACATGATCAGCATCACTGAGCCCTGTGCACCGGAATGCGTTGCAGCACACAACGTTGATTGAATGTAATGGAACCAGAACCAGGCTTGATTACATCTTGTCAGGCATTAGTCATCAGTCATAAACTCTCTCTCTCTCTCTCTCTCTCTCTCTCTCTCTCTCTCTCTTGTCTTGATGACTGTACCATTCTAAATTAAACATTGTTCAATGATTTATTAACTACAAATGATTTAAGACATGTATTTAGAATAGTTGGAAGCTTTAGATCTTTTTATTGCTCTCTCTCTCCCCCTCCCCCCTCTCTCTCTCTCTCTGTGTATATATATATATATATATATATATATATATATATATATATATATATCGCCTTTATGACATTGTTCAGTGATTTATCAAGCCGTTCACTTCCGACCGCGGATATAGTCGCGGTTTAGGGGTAACTGTATAATCAGGTGTCCAGCCACTCATTTACATCGCTTACCTACCTTGCAAATGGCCACTGCCTTGATGAGTGTCCGAAGCGATTTCTCAGCAAGTTTTAGCTAGATTTTGATGCGGTTATTTTTGCGTTTTATAAATCGAAAAGCTGTTGAGAGTGTCAACATGGCTGCCAGAATGTACAGTACAGAGGAGGTGGCTGGAATTTTGTTAGATTTTCCGTACAGCGTCGACAATAACAACTACAGAAACGTAATAGAAAACGAAAATAATGTTGCTGTGGATCAACTGAAGTGATTCTGGTTATCCTGATGATGATTACATGCTACAAGGTACATCAACAGGAAGGGACGGTCGTGTCAGAAGTGGGTATAGAAAAAAACATATTTCAGATCGAAACCTTCATTTTGGGGTTTTCATATATAATAATACCCTCCAGATGAAAACCTCACGCCGAAATATTGTTTTCAGTGAGGTTTTGTGTTGTGATATTGTGTGATAGTGTTTGCGGGTGTTTGTGTGGGAGGGTGTGTGTATGAGTGTATGTGAGTGGTTATGTATAGTGTTTATGTTAAAAACAACATGATAGCGCATGAAATAACATAAGCGCACTTGGTTGTTGTGTCTAATACATTTGCTAATATTTTAGCACTTTTTTCACCCAGAAAATAAACTTGAATTTTCATCCATTTTTTCCCCCAAAATATTCTGTGTTTTTTTCTTAAAAAATCCGAGTTATCTTCCCCTGTTTGGGAGTTACCTCATCCTGTGAACATTATAGTTACAATTATTATATTTTCCATTCATTTTCCTTCAAGAAAACATATACTTTTACATACTTTTGAGCACAATCTTAATTTTTGTGATTTTGTTTTCGAGGTTGGTGATTATTTTGTTCCGGAAGTGAAAGGGTAATTTCAAACGATTTAAAGCATTATGTATTTAGAGTAGTTGGAAATTTTATTTCTTCTTTTTATTGCTCTCTCTCTCTCTCTCTCTCTCTCTCTCTCTCTCTCTCTCCCTGGGATGGGGGAGTGAAACTAGACTGAACTGAACTCATTGTGACGAAACCCAAAAGGACTGACAGACTAAAGAAAAGAGATTATCATCTGAAATGCGTGTTCTCAAATTATAGTTATTGTTATGAAAATCGCTGCAGTCTTATTAGTTTAATAAGTTTATTTTCAATAGGTTGTGTTTGAACACATTTTCATTGTTTTAATGATTTGCCGTACATTTTGTTGTGCTATTTTGCCATGCAAAAAAAGATATGCAGGCATAAGTCAGGATATGGAAATCATCCTCCCCAATTTCACACGTTTTACACACTCTTCTTTCTCTTGTTTTTAAATGTGTTTTTTGTGTGTAAAACTTCGTCATTCAATATTCAAGTCATGTGCGCTTAATGTGAGTTTACAACAGCTCGTATGTGAGTAAGATTAATTTGCACTAAGAGCCGGTGCAGTCTTGCCTTCTTGTTTGAGAGTCATAGTCATTCACAAAACACTAAGTTGTAAATGACTTGCCATCGCAGTGGAGAAACCATTGACAATACAGCTGTCACTTCACTGTCGGCCCAGTTGTAAAGGGATGGTGGATGGGGAGGTGGGGGGAAATTGTCAGTACATGCTAACCGAGAGCTACCACTGCCCTTGTTTCCGCCATGTTGTGATGTGGAGGGAAGGTAAAGAAAGATTTCTTTTGAAAAGGTCGATTTATCAGAGGTATGGACAAGTCGAACCTTGCAGAAATCTACTTTTTCGTGTCTGCAGGGGTCGACTTATCTGGAGCTAACTATATTTACAAAAGTAGATACTTCAACAAACAGCCCGTCAGGATCCTCGTCCAAGTGGCGCGGGATCGGTTTTGAGGTGATTGCGAAACTCTGCTTTAAATGATTGACATATCATGTTCATTTCAATCGGAACACTACAATAGTGTGGTTATAACTTAAACAACAAGGCATCATATAAATTATTGACATATCATGTTCATTTCAATCAGAACACTATAATAGTGTGGTTATAACTTAACAAGGCATCATATAAATTATTGACATATCATGTTCATTTCAATCGGAACACTACAATAGTGTGGTTATAACTTAAACAACAAGGCATCATATAAATTATTGACATATCATGTTCATTTCAATCAGAACACTATAATAGTGTGGTTATAACTTAACAAGGCATCATATAAATTATTGACATATCATGTTCATTTCAATCGGAACACTATAATAGTGTGGTTATAACTTAAACAACAAGGCATCATATAAAAACATACAGAATAAATGTCACGAACAGTCAAATAAAAATTCCAACCTGCTATCCTGTTATCTGATGAAGGATTTAAGAACAAAATAAAAGACAAAATGAAATATATCAGATAATAAAGCATTACAAATATCATCGAAGTTTGAGTATGTTGACTCTTGTGCTTTATTTCTCTTTTCTTTCATACATGATATAGCGGCAAGACATCGGCCAGTTTCCTTTTTACGTGTGCAGGTTTTTCTTCCTCTTTGTAGTTGGTTAAGTTGTTTGCCATTTAACTGATAGACCAAAATGAATTAAGGGAATGTGCATAACAAAAACATGATACAACTTTAAAGCACGCGACGGCTTGGAGCTTAGAACGACTTCATGGTCATCTGGGTACATCTCACTGGGAGGAAACAGAAGTGACTGTTGTCATGCTCCCTGTAGCAGGACTGTGGCCGTGCCATCCAACCATGTACTGATGATCAGTTTACAAAAACATTCACAACAGAATGTTCCAGTAACTCTGTTTCGGTTTACTCCTCAAAACGACGATGACTTTGGTTCTTCAGAGCACGCAACTGAAAGAGTTATGATCTGGAAAGCGGATGACCTGGGGTCTTCTTTTGCCCACATTTTCCATTTCAGTGACACGCAGCTCATTGTTAAAGTTCCCGAAACGTGCTGCACCAGTGAAACCTGCTTTCAACTTTTCTTTTCTTTTCATCCTGAACGTAAAGCACCCCGGAAGATGCCCACTGGTCTGTGGAACTGTTCAGTGGAGCACTACTCCAGCTTTCAGCACCACATGGACTGTAACCTGGAGACAGAGTGTGAAGATGGACGGGATGAAACAGAGCACTGTCCCTTCAGCAGTGCTGACTGTCAGGGGTTGGTGGCCTTGTGTGACCGGTGTTATAAAATTGTTTGGAACATGTCGGGATTTCAAGACAATAATATAGATGGTAACAAAATGGGTAATGGATATTGTAATTCATTTGGTGCCACATTGAGTTTTCCTGTATGTCCGTATAATCCGTATGGAGTTATAAGGGATAAATCAGAGAGACATTGGGAAACGTCCATTTTGTTTTGGGTTGGTCTGTATTCAAATGATCTGACATTGCCAAATATGTACAGACACAATATACACATGCAAGACAGAACATTTTTTTACCATTCTGTAGAACCATGCCGCGTTTGGAATCATATTCCTTCCAGTTCTCACACCGGTGAAAAAGTTTGTGTCCTACTTCAACTTCAAGAAATGCAATTCAAGGATAAGAAATGTGGGGAACATTCACAAACCTATTTAGCGATATGTGAAGTCAGAATAAACAAGAGCAGAGAAAAATCACACCATTTAAATGCTATTTCCTTTACGGACACACAGAGTTCGCCCTCAAAGTGGGAACACGCCATGACAGTGTGCCATGATGGTCATGTGACACATGCGTTTCTGTTGTGTGAATCCAGCCATCAGAAAGTGTGTGGTCAAATAAACACCAAGACGTGTCACTTTTCTGATCACACATCGCACATGACGGAGTCTCAGCATGCAGAGCATGTTGTCTTATCTCCAACATTTACATGCACTGATAACACGACCACGTTGTCATATACCCTGGTGTGTGATTTTAAAACCGACTGTCAGGACTCCAGTGATGAATCTTTCTGTAAACATCCTCTCTGTATGAATACAGTTTTCACGTGTAAAAACGGCCAGTGTCTCTCCTATGACCACGTGTGTGATCAGTTGTCTCAGTGTCTTGACGATTCTGATGAAAGGGATTGTGTGGCATTCAGTGGACAATACATTTCTGACACACGTCTATGGTTTCCTGCTCTTGTTACTTTCAATGGCATCAGTCAGTTTATTTCAGTTAAAATGAACTTCAACGAGTCATGTCCAGACACTCACTATCGTTGTCCTGGTCAGTTCAATGACTGTCTGCCTGTTTACACGCGGTGCAATGGGATGTATGACTGTATAGAGCATCAGGACGAAGAGCGGTGTGAGGAGATGACGTGTCCTGGGTTTCTGCGATGCAGGTTATCTATGGTATGTGTACACAGTGATCACGTGTGTGATGGCTGGCCTCACTGCCCAAATCATGACGATGAATTATGGTGCAACACTACATGTCCTGTGGGCTGCCTTTGTTCGGGCCACGCTCTTGTATGCCCTCAGCCTTTCCGTGCACAACTCTTCCCTCAGATCCGCTCTTTGGATGCCACAGGTTCAGGTATGACACTTTCTGATGTCAGCAGCAATACCTATGTCGTTCATTTGGTTCTCGCCCAGTGTTCTCTGACTCTGTTGTCCGAAATGAAATTGTTGAATTTGAAAATTCTTGACGTCAGAAACAACAAACTCCATCATGTCAACATGACCTCTTTTCTTGAATTGATAAACATCCAGTTTCTGTCCCTGTCAAAGAATCCTATCACATCACTTCATGCTGATCCTTACTCTGTAATTCAACAAAGTTCACTCATAATGATAGACCTGTCATGCACAACGTTTACAGTGCTTCATTCCAAAGTGTTTGCACACTATCTGTTCTTACAGAAATTGAATCTAACGCTTACTTATGTTCACACGATCACTCCTGTTGGCTTTCAATACACGCCACAGCTGACAGAGCTGTACATGGATGGTAGTCCTGTGAAAACATTTCCACCTGACATTTTCAAACATCTTTCCCATCTGCATTTCATCTCAGCACAGAACTATAGGCTGTGCTGTAAGGAAATACTTCCTGACAATTTTGATTCTTCTAATTGTAATGCCCCAAAAGATGAAATTTCATCGTGTGAAGATTTGTTGAAGTCATGGACATACCGTGGGTTTCTGTGGCTGGTCACCTGTCTGGCAGTGTCTGGTAACGTTTTTTGTTTCTGTGCACGTCTGTTTGCGAGGAGCACGACCTCTTCCAGTGGCTTCAGTGTGTTCGTCACCAGCCTTACCATGGCTGACTTTCTGATGGGTGTTTATCTTCTTGTTATTGGAAAGGCTGATGAACAATATCGTGGCAGATATCTCCATTATGATGACAAGTGGAAGAGCAGTGTGGCCTGTAAAGTGGCTGGTTTCCTGTCTCTGTTGTCCAGTGAGGTGTCAGCTCTGATCATCTGTCTGATCACTGTGGATCGTTTTATCGTCCTCTGTTTTCCGTTCACCGCACTGAGGTTTGAGAGAACATCTGCAATGGTGGTTTGTGTGTTGATCTGGCTGGTTGGCTGGTGTCTCGCCTTGTTACCTTTACTTCCAGTGACGTCACACTGGGAGTTTTACAGCCAGACAGGTATCTGTATCCCACTGCCAGTTACGAGGCAACAGTTCAAAGGAAAGGTGTATTCTTTCAGCGTAATGATCGTTCTCAATTTTGTTCTGTTTTTATTCATCTCCGTCGGTCAGGCATTCATCTTTTGGTCTATACAGAGCAATGCACTAAAATCCAACTCTAACAAAGTGTCACAAGACATTACCATAGCTCAGCGGTTGATTTCCATTGCACTGACAGATTTCATGTGCTGGTTTCCCATTGCTCTGTGTGGGATGTTAGCCATCGCTGATGTGCCTGTCCCAGGCGAAATGAATGTGGCCTTAGCAATATTCATATTGCCTTTAAATTCTGCCATCAATCCGTTCATGTACACCTTCAACTCTCTGGCAGAGAAGCAAAGGAAATCTAAAGAATCACAACTTTTAAAGTGGATGGAATCCCACACTTGTTTGATTTCAAACTAAGTAACAGCAAGGTGATAACTATAAAGAAAATACAGTGCACCTTTCATTCACCATGATTGAATGAATGCATCTTTCAAATTGATTTCGATATCATGACACAGAGCCTTTAAAGCTCTGTGATTACCAAACACATTCATAACCAGTTTCTGATAATATTGATATGATGCGACCATACCACTTCCAGCTGATAGTTGATACCAAGTGGAATGTGTGTAACTTTATACATCTGACATGAGAACTGATCTCAAACTGAACTGAACTGATTGGCCCAGAATGTCACCATTAGTTGGTTTTTCATGGCTTCAGTGTGTTCGTCACCAGCCTTACCATGGCTGACTTTCTGATGGGTGTTTATCTTCTTGTTATAGGCACAGCTGATGATTGGCCCAGAATGTCACCATTAATTTGGTTTTTTTATGGCATCAGGCAGTTCCCTGTTTTACCTCACACACTAGTTCATTCTGAATTAATTTTCTGTGTAATTTTTCATATCTCCATATTTCACAACCACACATCGGCACTGGTTCAGCTGTGATTGCCATTGCTGATATGACAAAGAAAACAACAAAGACTCCTGTCCTTTGAGGACACTTCATTGCTGATATGACAAAGAAAACAACAAAGAGTCCTGTCCTTTGAGGACACTTCATTGCTGATATGACAAAGAAAACAACAGAGTCCTGTCCTTTGAGGACACTTCATTGCTGATATGACAAAGAAAACAACAGAGTCCTGTCCTTTGAGGACACTTCATTGCTGATATGACAAAGAAAACAACAGAGTCCTGTCCTTTGAGGACACTTCATTGCTGATATGACAAAGAAAACAACAAAGACTCCTGTCCTTTGAGGACACTTCATTGCTGATATGACAAAGAAAACAACAAAGACTCCTGGCCTTTGAGGACACTTCATTGCTGATATGACAAAGAAAACAACAAAGACTCCTGTCCTTTGAGGACACTTCAGACGACGTACAACACTGACTTGAACGAAGACAAGAGCTGGTTCTGATCTCACTGAATCACATCCAGACAGAGACACGGTCGACTGTAGCTAGTTCGAAGTCTTCACTTCCAGCAGAATATTCAGGGTTTGAATAGTTCTTGTTCTTATTCTTGTATTATTCCCCTTTTAGTCTGTGAAGTCATCGGGTCGCTGTGCTAGAGAACATGCACAAGATTGCACCAAGAAAAAAAAAATCAGGTATCTCAACAACCTTTCTTTAAAATGGCTCACAAACCATGGTGACGTGACTTTCAGACATTCACAAACCTGTCCTTTCTAAGGCATTGAAATCGTGTGCTATAACACAGCACAACCAGTCCTATCACATGAAAATATATAAAGTTATAAATAGTTATAAATTCCTTTCTGGAATATTCTAGAAACACACACACACAGAGACAATATATATATATATATATATATATATATATATATATATAGAGAGAGAGAGAGAGAGAGAGAGAGAGAGAGAGAGATTGGTTGTTCTGAATCTGACATTGACACAGAACGGGAAAACAACAACAACAAAACAAACCGTTCGTGTATTAAGTAAGTGTGGAAAAAAAAAAGAAGAAAAAAAAAGTGTGACTGGTGTGTAATGTGCGGGACGGTTCAGGTGGAAGAGGGCTGACGACGTCCGTGCTGTTCCCGACACAAGTCACACAAGTTCACTGCCCATCTGTTCTATCCAAGTGGTCGTCAATGTCGCCCTTTCCACCAATAAGTGCTGACATCTTTGGCGCTGTCGGAGGACCGCCTTCATTTTGGTTTCTGTTTCTCAAGAAGTCAATGCTACAGACAATTCCATATCGTTACACCACATCTGCTACGTGATGCAGCTTAGCTGCTACGACTTCTGACGCTGCTGTTGCTACTTCTGTAGCTGCTGCTGCGGCTACTACGAATACGACTACTATTACTGCTGCTGCTACTGCAACAATTCTACTACTTCAAATGCCAACAGTAGTAAGGGATTGTATTGAAAAAGTAGGCAAAAGCAATATTTTCATAAATCGTTCTTTGTTATCAAGTGTGCAGAATGATTGCCTCATTAAACCAGACTTAAGTAGAAGTTTCTTTCCGTATGCCCTCCCTCAGGAATTAACTCCGATCAAACTTCAACTTCCAAGTAGGTCTCGTTTAGAAGGGCGTCAATCTGGTGTCGGTAATGGCAGAGCTGTCACGGAATGTCTGTTGCAAACACGGCAATGTAAAGTGGTTTAGTTAAACCTTGAGACTATGTCAATGAAGGAAACAAAACAGGAAACATCCATGTACACAGATGATAAACTGCGATATACTTTGAACCGTACAAAACAAGAGGTATCCCATTAAAGGATTAAAATCTAAAACAGTTGCGCGAACAAAAACTCTCATGAAAAGAGTGACGCGAGCCGTGATGTAAGCGACCGACGCCCGGACGTGTTCGACACGAACTGATTAGCCCAGATAGCTAGCACGCGCACTCGAACCGTTATTCTGAGATGGCGCCATCTCATGGAATAGAATTCATGATGGCTCATATCTCCACGATCATTCTTTTTGTCACAACAGATTTCTCTGTGTCAAATTCGGACTGCTCTCCCCAGGGAAAGCGCGTCGCTACACTGAGAGCACCACCTTTTTTCCCCTTGTCTGCAGTTTTTTTTTAAATGTTTTCTTATCGAAACGGATTTTTATACAAAATTTTGCCAGGGACAACCCTTTGGTTGCCGTGGGTTCTTTTACGTGCGCTAAGTGCATGCTGCACACGGCACCTCGGTTTATCGTCTCATCCGAATGACTAGCGTCCAGACCACCACTCAAGGTCTAGTGGAGGGGGAAGAGGGGGGAGGGGGGAATACTGGCGACTGTGCCGGGATTCGAACCAGTGCGCTCAGATTCTTTCGCTTCATAGGCGGACGCGTTACATCCAGGCCATCACTCCATGCACATCCATCGTCATCCATCATGCACACTATAACAGTGAAATAATCAGAAGAGTCGCGTCACGACATTTTGCTTTTCAGTGTTCACCTGTGTCTTCCTCACTTGAGTGAAAACACACCCACAAAAAAGCAACAAAACAAATTCATTTATTTATTCATGTGTGTGTGTGTGTGTGTGTGTGTGTGTGTGTGTGTGTGATTACCATATTTCTGCTGCGGCCTTTGCGGTCTTCTCGCCTCTGTGCATGGTCCTGGTATTCCTTGTCCAGAGGATGGCGTGACTCCAGGTGTAGCAGCCTATTTGTGCCCCCGTCAGTTTTTACCCCGGGGGTAAATACCAGGCCAATCATAGCCCTGAAAGTGATGCGCTACACAAGAGACGTAAACATTAGATACACTGAAGTATCAGATCACCAGCACACGCGTGCGCCTCACCAGCAATATGAAGATCTTCTGATATCAGTGAAGCAAAAATACTATGTTGTTACAACCATATAACACCTCCCCCTCCCCCCTTCCAAAACGGAGTATGACTACCTTCAGGGCGGGGGTAAGAATGGTCATACACTTTGAAGACCGCTCGTGGATTCCAGTGAACGTGGGAGTTAGCCAACGAACGAACGAAGTTCAAGAAGAAGACCATGACGACGACAACGACGACGACGACGACGACGAAGAAGAAGAAGAAGAAGAAGAAGAAGAAGAAGAAGAAGAAGAAGAAGAAGAAGAAGAAGAACAACAACAACAACAACAACAACAACAACAACAACAAAAACAACAACAAGATTTATTTATTCATGTATTCAGTTTCATTCAGTTCAATGTTTTATAATTATATATTTGCATCGCACGAACGAAGAAGGAAAAAGAAGAGAATAACAACAACAACAACAACAAGAAGAAAAAAATTGATTCATTTATTCATATAGTCAATTTCATTTAGTTCAATGTTTTATACTTACACATTTGTATCCCACGAAAGTAGAAGAAGAACAACAACTACAATATAGTAGGCTATGCTTATAATTATATTCAAATAATGTTTCTTAATTCTTTCTGTTTTTACATGAAGAATACTAGTTATTACCTGCAGTGTGTGGATGTATGTATGAAACGGTGTATGTGATATTTTTTACATTTGTGTCTTCGTAATATTCGTAAAAGCTGTTGTTGACTTTTACAGTTATGGTCCCCATGTTGTTTACTTGTCTATGTTGTGATAATGCACCTGACCAAATTTCTCCAGTTGGAGATAATAAAGTTATTCTTATTCTTATTACAACAACAATAATAACAAGGTTTATTTATTCATCCATTCAACTTCGTTTATTTCATTTTTCATATATTTATATATATTTGCATCCTACAAACGAAGAAGAAGAAGATGATGATGATGAAGGATAAGAAGACAAGACAAGACAAGACAAGACAAGACAAATGGTTTATTGACTTAAGCCTTGCTAATATCAGGGGAGGGGGGGGGGGGGCAGGAGGAGGGGAAATCAAAAGCACCAAAAACATATAGAAAATGTTCTTCCACACTCTCCGACACACACATACGCGCACACACTGGAAGAAGAAGAAGTAAACCATGCAACAAGATCACTTGGCTTTGCTAAAACAACCGTGCGAAGCAGTGACGAAGGGAAGGAGAAAGAGATAAAACAGTGGACTGACAATGTTGCCGAACTGACGGGAAAACCATCTGCAGAGACCCAGTGGAAGAATCCGGTGAACAGTGTGTTCAGCACGGCACACCCAGTGACTCCTCACAAAACTCCTACAGTGCCTGGGGATGGGGGGGCGGGGGGAGGGGGGGGGGGACAGTAGAAAGTGGTGTCTCAAGTCATGAAACAATATCCCCCCCCCCCCCCGAAAAAAAAACCCAAACAAAAAAACAATAAGCCTAAAACTTAACACTGAGAAAATGGTCTGGAGATATAACCACTCTATATTAACTGAGTTTTCAGCCTTCCAGAGTTGTTCCCCTTTCTTCTGATGACGTCATCAGTGACGTCACTACGCCCCTACGTGACACGTGCAAAGGCACTCAAGGTGTATTGAAGGGAGAAGAGGAAGAAGAAAATATGGCCAGTCTAGATTAGCCCCGAGGTATTTCAAGACTAGCCTGGAATGGACCCGGAGTTAATCTCAGACCAGTCAGAACTGACCAACAGTTGCAACAGCCGAGTGGTTAAAGCGTTGGACTGTCGATCAGATGGTCCCGGGTTCGATTCCCGGTCACGGCGCCTGGTGGGTAAAGGATGGAGATTTTTCAAATCTCCGAGGTCAACATATGTGCAGACCTGCTAGTGCCTTAACCCCATTCGTGTATATACGTATGCAGAAGATCAAATACGCACGTTAAAGATAATGTAATCCATATCAGCGTTCAGTGGGATACAGAAACAAGAACATACCCAGCATGCACCCCCATCCCCCGAAAACGGAGAATGACTGCCTACATGTCGGGGAAGATAAACAAAACGGTCATACACGTAAAGTGTAACATGTCTGTATGAGTGTGATGTACGTGACTGAAATCTGATTGAATGACACAGGAAACGAATGATGAGCGCCCAATGGCAGCGTGACAGTCGGCTCTACGCACTTAGGCAGCCTTTTGTGCAAATGATGGAGTCCGTGTATATACAGCGCTTAGCACTTGGTGTCCGACCGAGTATAGGAGCTATATAAATGTCTATCATCATCATTCCCATCTGATTTTTTATCCCCTCTCATACCCCTTATACCACAGATTGACATAAGCTTATATTTGGGCCGACAGCAAAGTCAGGGCTGTGATCAATGGTTTCTCCATTACAATGGGAAGTCATTTACAGCTTTGTCTTTTGTGAAGGACTATGAATCTCAAACTAAAAGGCAAAATTGCACTGGCTCTTAGTGCTGCAGCCTTGGGGGCTAGCTGGTCTTTGGGAACCATCCCCAACGCCTACTGTCCTAAAACATTTTAGGCCGAAGGAGTGGGGATGAAACTTGAGCAAGACACTCTCCACTATAATCAAATTCCACCCAGACATTCGGGACAGCAGCTGCCTCCTCTGGACACGACAGACTATCGTACTGCCCCCTGGATATGGCGGTGATCCCAGGCCAGGCCCCGTGGCAGAATCTGATACAGTGTCTGTGAGGGTCTGGGTTCTATTCCCGCTCTCGCCCTGTCCCTCAACTGGAAAATCAAACTGTGCAACTAATCATTCGGATGAGACAATAAACCGAGCTCCCGTGTGCAGCACGCACTTGGCACACTGAGCAAGAACCCATGGCAACCTAACTGACGTCCTCTGGCAAATTTCTGTAGCAGATATTCACTCTGAAGGGTACACAGTTATATCTGTGTGCACTCAAGTCCTTACTAGCACGTTGGGTTAGCACGTTGGGTTAGCACGCTGGGTTAGCACGCTGGGTTAGCACGTTGGGTTAGCATGCTGGGTTAGCACGCTGGGTTAGCATGCTGGGTTAGCACGTTGGGTTAGCACGCTGGGTTAGCATGCTGGGTTAGCACGTTGGGTTAGCACGCTGGGTTAGCACGTTGGGTTAGCACGTTGGGTTAGCACGCTGGGTTAGCACGTTGGGTTAGCACGTTGGGTTAGCACGCTGGGTTAGCACGCTGGGTTAGCACGTTGGGTTATGCTGCTGGTCAGGACTCTGCCCAGCTGATGTGGCGTAGCATGCATGGATTTGTCCGAACGCAGTGACACCTTGAGGAACTGAAACAAACTGACTATTCCGAATGAAGCAAATGCAGCAATTGAATGAATAATCTATCATTTCAACTCACTCAGAATCAAACCAATAAAAAGTTCTTCATCCACACACTACTCTTAGACCCGCTCGCAATAAAAAATAAATATAAAAAGATATACAAGCTGTTATCCCCATTTGAACAGCACCATCACAAGGTGTCCGCAATAGCCTTTCAGCCAATTTATCTCCAGTTTCAGTTTCTCAAGGAGGCGTTACTGCGTTCGGACAAATCCATACACGCTAAAACACATCACCGAGCAGATGCCGGACCAGCAGCATGACCCAACGCACTCTGTCAGGCCTGAGTGCATGCACATAGATTTTGTATCAGAGGGATTTCTTCTCCATGATTGTGCCAGAGGAGAACTCTTTGTATCCGAGGGGATTTCTTCCCCATGATTGTGCCAGAGGAGAACTCTTTGTATCCGAGGGGATTTCTTCCCCATGATTGTGCCAGAGGAGAACTCTTTGTATCCGAGGGGATTTCTTCCCCATGATTGTGCCAGAGGAGAACTCTTTGTATCCGAGGGGATTTCTTCTCCATGATTGTGCCAGAGAACTCTTTGTATCAGAGGGGATATCTTCTCCATGATTGTGCCAGAGGAGAACTCTTTGTATCCGAGGGGATTTCTTCCCCATGATTGTGCCAGAGAACTCTTTGTATCAGAGGGGATTTCTTCTCCATGAGTGTGCCAGAGAACTCTTTGTATCCGAGGGGATTTCTTCTCCATGATTGTGCCAGAGGAGAACTCTTTGTATCAGAGGGGATTTCTTCTCCATGATTGTGCCAGAGGAGAACTCTTTGTATCCGAGGGGATTTCTTCTCCATGATTGTGCCAGAGGAGAACTCTTTGTATCAGAGGGGATTTCTTCTCCATGATTGTGCCAGAGGAGAACTCTTTGTATCAGAGGGGATTTCTTCTCCATGATTGTGCCAGAGGAGAACTCTTGTTTCCATGGGTGTCTTTTTCAGAGCGCCAAGTGCGTGCTGCACACGGGACCTCGGTTTATCGTTCCATCCGAATGACCAGATGCTCAGTTTGATTTTCCATCAAACCTGGGAGAAAGGACGAGAGCGGGAATCGAACCCAGACCCTCGTGGACACTGTGTTGGTAGATGAGCGTCTACACCATTCTGCAACCTTCCTCCAAACATACCTTGACCACTGTCCACCATTCTGCAACCTTCCTCCAAACATATCTTGACCACTGTCCACCATTCTGCAACCTTCCTCCAAACATACCTTGACCACTGTCCACCATTCTGCAACCTTCCTCCAAACATATCTTGACCACTGTCCACCATTCTGCAACCTTCCTCCAAACATACCTTGACCACTGTCCAGCTCCTCACAGCCATCCAAGGCATCCACGGCACTGCTTCCACTTCCTCACAACCAGGACAACAATACTTCCACTTCCTCACAACCAGGACAACAATATTTCCACTTCCTCACAACCAGGACAGCAACAATACTTCCACTTCCTCACAACCAGGACAACAATACTTCCACTTCCTCACAACCAGGACAACAGTACTTCCACTTCCTCACAACCAGGACAGCAACAATACTTCCACTTCCTCACAACCAGGACAACAATACTTCCACTTCCTCACAACCAGGACAACAGTACTTCCACTTCCTCACAACCAGGACAACAATACTTCCACTTCCTCACAACCAGGACAACAATACTTCCACTTCCTCACAACCAGGACAACAGTACTTCCACTTCCTCACAACCAGGACAACAATACTTCCACTTCCTCACAACCAGGACAACAGTACTTCCACTTCCTCACAACCAGGACAACAATACATCTCCTTTCTGTTGTCTTTTCTTTCTCTTTCTTTTTTTCTTCTTCTCTCATCTCTTTATTCTCTCTCTCTCTCTCTCTCTCTCTCTCTCTCTCTCTCTCTCTCTCTCTTTCGGCCCCCTGTAATCTGTCTTCTTACCATTGTCATGCTCAAACATTGTCAAGGTCATGCAACATATAAAATCAGATACAAGGTAGTTTCGTGCACAATGTCTAAAAGAGGCGAGGTAGACACGATCTCATTCTCTCTCTCTCTTTCTCTCTCTGTGGAGGTATTAGCTTTACGGAACGTCTTTACATGTACACATTTAAATTGACCACTTGAGTTTTTTTATGGATCCGTATAAGTGCTCAGGTATCTTGGCAGACAGTTCACATCTTACGTAATTTGAGCTCGGTTTCAAAGATAAGATACAGATTCTTACACTTACCATATTGAATTTAGAAATAGACAGTTTTGCTATCAACAGAGTCGTGTTGATTTTTTTTCTCTTTTCATGATCTGGGATATCCATTTTCGTTGTACCAAACAACGCTACTTTTTCATTCATAGGGATCAGTGTATTGTAACGGGAGAGAATGAACTGTTTCACATGTTTCCAAAAGTCAGATAGTTTGGGGCAAGAGTAAAAGGCGTGTTCAATGTAATCAGTTTCTTGACACCAGTTGCAGGTGTTTGTGTTTGACACCCCCATTTTTGCAAGCAGAATATTCGTTGGGTAAATGTTATGGATAAATTTGAAGTGGAGTATTCTCAGACGGGATTCATTTGAGCATTCATAAGCTAGGTTGAAATAGTCTTTGATGTTGATGTCTAGTTTGCGCTTCCAAAATTGTGTTGCACATATTTCATGGTTTTGTTTGAGGGCAAAGTGTTTTCGGATTTGTTTGTTAGATAACGTAGTGAGGTATCCCTCTGTTGTTGCAATGTCTTTGGGGGTATCCTCTTTGTGGGCATCGTTGGATAGATGCTGTTTCCATTCTTGTGGTATTGCGTTTATGATGGCATTGTATTCGAAAAGAAGGCCCGGGTCAGTGCCCAGTTTGCGTTCTACTTCTTCGTATGTCATTACATTTCCATGCTGCCAAAGATCCTGCACGATAAGAATGCCTTTTTTGCTCCATTTGGGAAAGTGTAACACATTACCTTTGTATTTTACATTTTTGTTGTTCCATAGCGGTTCCGTTTTTATATTTTCTATGGGTCTGTCTTCGTTGAGAACGGCTACTGCTTTTATTACCTCTCTCCAGAAGAATGACTTAACATTTTCCAGCTTTTTGATGTCTTTAGGTAAGATATTACAGCTAAAACTGCAATAACTGTCCTTGAAAGGTGACATATTTTGTCTTGCAAGAATGCTCCAATGCGCTTTTGTCTCTCTGAGGAGTCTAGCTGCCCATTTGACCAGGAACATTTGCTGCTGGTGTTCGATGTTGATCATATTCAACCCACTATCTTCTTTGTCAAGGCCGAGGACGCCTCTTTTTATTTTTTCAAAAGCTTTTTTTATTATCTAAACTTTTTTTTCCACAAAAACCTGTACATAAGTGTGTTAATGGTGCTGAGGACTTTGACTGGTAAAGCCGATACTTGCAGGACGTGTGAGAACTGTGACAACAAAAACGTCTTTGCCAAGATAACCTTACCGTATAGTGATGGGTTTCTTCGTTCCCATCGTTTAATCACCATAGTTAGTTTTTCGATTTTAGATTTCCAGTTTTCTTCCAGTTCCGAAATTTCTTTGTCTGCTGAGAAATATATCCCCAGAATTTTCAGCCTGTCAGGTCTTATGGGAATGCTATTTATGTCGCCTGTTTCATGCTTTCTTGACCCCAGCCACATTCCCTCTGATTTACTTTTATTTAATTTCAGACCTGAGTATTCTTCAAACTGAGATACAATGTCTGTAGCTATCCGAATGTCCTGTTCATTTTTTAGAGTTAATGTTGTATCATCTGCAAACTGTTTTATTTTAGAGGTGTTACTTTCGTTGCACATACCTCCTAATGGCGTCAATTCAATTCCTCGAATCTCTTTATTGTTTCTAATTCTAATCGCCAGTATTTCTACTGCTAGTACGAAAAGAAGGGGACTTAGTGGGCATCCCTGTCTGATTCCTCGTTCTGTTGGAAACCAATCAGATAGCCATCCACCATTGTGAACACAACTTTGTGTGTTTTTCATTACAGTAGAAACAACATTCTTAAATATTGGGCCAAAGTTGAAAATATCTAGTGCTTCGATGATATAATCTTTTGATATTGTGTCAAAGGCTTTAGATAAATCTAGAGCAACTAGAGCACCTGTTTGATTCGTTGTATTGAGGTGTTTAGTTAGGTCATCAAAGAATCTCAAGTGAACTGCTATATTTCTTCCCTTTATGAAACCTACTTGGTCTTCATTTACAACTGTTCTGATGACATTTTGGAGTCTCGTGGCAAGCGCTTTCATGACTATCTTATAGTCTGTATTTGTGAGAGTAATAGGTCTATAATTTTTTGAGGTTATTTTTGTCCAGGTCCTTGCCTTTATGGATTAATGTAACAATTCCTTTCTTCATTGAGAAAGGTAATTCTCCTTCCTTGATGGCTTCTGTAATACAGAGAAGGAATGGCGTTTTTAGTTTGTCCCAGAACGTTTTATAAAATGCTGGTGTGAGGCCGTCACTACCAGGCGCAGAGTCTTTGTTTAAGTTTGTGAGTGCTACTGTTAGCTCGTCCAGAGTTATTTCTTTGTCACAGAGGTCTTTTTCTTCTTTTCTAGGTACTGGATAATCTTCGTTGCTCAGGAAATGGCCTCTTATGTTTCTTCCTTTATCTACGGATAAGTCTTTCTTGTATAACTCTGTATAAAATTTCTCGATCTGGTTCAGTATTGTCTGTGGATTGTCTGTCGTGTTTTGGTTTATGCGCAGAGATGATATTACGTTCACGGCTCCTTGGGCCCTTTCAAGGCGGAGAAAGTATTTTGTGTTTTTTTCCCCGTCCTCTATCCACTTGACTCTTGAACGAATCTGAGCACCTCTTGCTTCTGTTAGTTCCTGTAGTTCTATTTCTTTTTTTAGTTGTTGCGCTTTCATTATCATGTTTTTATCAAGAATGCTTTGTGTCAGATTTTGTTCAATGTCGTGCAGCATTTTGATTTTTGCATGTTTATTTGAAGCCCTATTTTTGGCGATTTTTGAATAGTTGATACAGTAGGACTTGTATTTAACTTTAAACATTTCCCAGGCTTTTTGTGGATTTTCGTCTTTATATTTTGAGAAATGTGAATCTATAAAATCGTTTGTTTCTTCCAGAAAACGTTCCTCTGATAGCAACGAGCTATTAAACTTCCAGTATCCTGGACCTCTTTGAAACCTATTTGCGCTGAATATTGCTTTTACAAGTTTGTGGTCTGAGTGGGGAAATAACACAATGTCCGTTTTCTGCACGAGTACTTGGGAGATAGTGTCACAGAAAATATAATCAATTCTCCTTGCTGTGAAAGGAGTGGATCTTGACCAAGTATATTCTTTGACGTCTGGGTGGATAGATCTCCATGTGTCTTCCAGGTCTAGAGAAGATAACATTTCCATGAGAGCTTCATTTTCTCGTGGTGAGTGTGGTTTGCCCGCGATGTTATCTAGATGGCTTATTGTTGTGTTGAAATCACCCAGTACCCACAAATGGTCGTAGTCTTGCTTTAGCAGTAGGCTGCCCAGTTGGTTTATGAATTCTAATTTATCTACGGTCGAGTTTGGTGCATAGCAATTAGCGATGATGGTTATTTTGTTGTCATGCCTGACTCTGATTAGTAGTATTCTCTCTGCTGCATGAATTAATTCTGCGTGAATCTGCTTAAGTGTGGAAATGAGGATAATGAGTCCATTGCTTCTATTAGTTCCTGCACTATAGAATATGCTTCCCGACCATTGTCTATCGATTTCGTGCATCACATCATCTGTAACGTATGTCTCCTGCAAACATGCTATGTCTAACTTTTGTTTTCTGAGGAAGTCAAATACAACTTTTCTTTTTAACTTATTTCTCAGACCCCGCACATTTAAAGTACCAATACATATATCGTGGTTCATAACTGGTATGGGGATAGCATTTCTTCAAATTTCTGTAGCAGATAACCAAAATCATTAATCATAAATCACAAGTCCATAAAACGAAGCCAAGGGTCGTGAGGGAAAGGTCAGACCGGTGGGGAGAGAACACGTGCCAGGTGTCGGCCCCCTCCTTCATGCTGTCTGCTGTCTCTTCCTCTCCTCTTGCTTTGTCCGGGGCCACTACAGTCGGCCGTTTGCTGTCCGGCACTGGCGTTGTGGGAGATTCACTCCTCTCCCTTTTTTCCTTTCTTCCAGCAAGGCACGTTGTTGAGGTGTGTGCACGCGCCGGCTTCACGGGACTGGCTGCTTTCTGGCCCTGCGTGTTGCTCGCATCTCCTCTTCCGCACACTGGCACTTGCTCGCCTGGCAGTGTCAGTGCTGGTTGACTGCTGCCCTGTGGCTCGCATGCTGCTGGTGTTTCAACTTCCCTAACTTCTTTTTCCTCGGCATTGAGGGGCACCGAAGAGGGGCAGTCCATTATTTTATGCCCCTGCTGCAGGCAACCTTTGCAAACCACCTCCCCTTCAGTTAGCTGCCAATGTCCCTCCTGCAGGCATTTGTTACACTTTTTTGGTTTTTGCTTTTGTTCTTTATGATAAATGTCTGCAGTGAATACACCGATTTTCATGACTGGCCTCAGTGGTGTGACTGGTACCGTGATGTACACGAAACGGCGGCCAGTTTCAAATTGGGTCAGTCGCCCGTCGGGGTTTCTTGCCAGCTCATTTCTGAGAGATGACCGTAGCTCTACCCCTATCTTTTTCAGAGCTGTTTCTATTAGTTCGTTACTGTTACTAAGCGGGATGTTATTCACCCACAGCTTTGTGGTGGGTTTTTCATCCCCCTGGTCCTTGTTAACAAAAGGATTCCTATCCAGGAGAGACACTCGTGCTCCCCTAAACAGGAACCCTTCCAGTAACAAATGGTCTCTTACTTCTTCATTTCGCGGATATATCCGCCACAGACCGCGAATCCGCTGCGCCCCCCGAATTGTTCCTCGACCGCACGCAGCCTCCGCGGCAACACAAATGTCATACACTGTAGGTAGCGTCTCGTATGTAGGGAGTGCCCTGGTAGTAATGTATACTGGTTCCACGGCCGGCGGGGCTGGCGTGGCCGCCGCCATGGTGGCCCCAACACTGGAAACTGCTTTCTCCTGGTCTTTTTCGCTCGTTCCACACACACATGTTGGCGAAAGGAGCACAGTACAAACACACAGTGTACTAATTCGCTTTTCTCACTTACAAACCTGGAGCTAAATCCTTCGACATATCGAAGCCACTATGTTTTTTGCAAAAAAAAATCACAGAGCACAGAAGAACGTGGCCTGCCGACATCGGAGGCCAAACTGGAAGTCTCATCTCTTCCACTTCCTCACAACCAGGACAACACTTCTTCCACTTCCTCACAACCAGGACAACACTTCTTCCACTTCCTCACAACCAGGACAACACTTCTTCCACTTCCTCACAACCAGACCATGTTCCACTTTCAGAGTGAGACCAGGAGTCTACAGACAGCGGCCATTGTCTCTTGGCACTTCTGACACCGTGAAGAACTTGACCAGGAATACAGGTGACAAATAAAGACACAGGATCAGGCTGTGATGCCACGTGTTGTCCATTCAGCCATATTGGAAGGAAGGAGAAAGGGACATCACTGTTACACTATGATGGGCGGCACTGCATGGGAACGGTTCGTTGCTTCCCTTGGGCCGTCAACTTTACATCTGCATAGTGAGAACATCAACGAGACTGCAAAGCTTGTCTGGCAGAAGAGAGACAAAATCTCTTTCACCGAATTGAAAACTGAGGATTTTCATATTTTCAAACCAAATGCACTGACTCAACGTAATGATAAAAGAATAATCACAACCATACATAAAAATGAAAAGCACAACAACAAAAAATCCAATCGTTTGTCCTACTGTCTGAAAATGTTGACTTTCCAGACCTTGGATAAGCTGACTTACTTCACAGGAGATTGAACTGTTCATACCAAGAATGAAACAAAAACTTAGATAAGTCGACCCTTTCTTTTGGTCCCTAAAGGCCACATTTAAGACTTTCTTTCTTTCTTTGGCGTTCCACAGCTATGCAGTCAGGGTCGAAGTCCACAAACTCGGACTTCCGGCGAAGATCGGCTACCGTCCCCCAGAGCTTGGTGTTGAGGTCCGCACCCCCAAGCCAGGACTGCTGCCGCATCTTCTCATACAGGGGACAGTCTTGGAGAATATGGGATGGGGTCTGGTCAGTCTGGCCGCAATCACATAGGGATGTGGCTGCCACTCCAATCCTCTTCAGGTGTGCCCGGAGGAACGGTTGGCTGTGTGAGCTGGCTTCCTTCCTTAGCAAGGTGGTCTGCACGCTCGTTGCCTGGGAGGCCTACATGGGCAGGCACCCACTGGAGGGTCGTTGGGGCTGTTTGGGTAAGGGTTGCGAGGGAGGCCTTGAGGGACTGGATCAGTGGACCAGGATCAGGGGAGTCAAGGGCCTGGAGTGTGGACATAGAGTCAGTGAAGATGGAGATGCTGCCAAGGGGCTTTCCACAGGCGGAGAGGAATTCTGCTGCTGTTTTAGTATTCAAGACAAAAATAATTTTAGGTGAAGGCAAGTTACCCTTGACATGACAGGGAACAGTGTACCTTCAAGACAAGACAAACTAAGTGCACTCAGACAGTTATATATATAACAGTTGAACTTGTTCCCACTCCAATGGGAAAAAGGGGTTGTGTGTAAGGGGGGAGGAACTGTAGTGAGGTAGTGTGTGTGTGTGTGTGTGTGTGTGCGCGCGCGCGCATGCGTGCGCGTTTGTGTGTGTGTGTGTGTGTGTTTGTGTGTGTGTATGATAGAGAGCGTGTGTGTGTCTGCATGTGAGGGTGGGCCTACTTTCATGAGTGTGTTAGTGTATGCCCAGAAAGCATGCAGACGTTTTTGAAACGTTTTATTTTTCGTTCATAAAACGTTTTAAAAACGTTTAAGACGTCTTAAAGGCATCTACGGAAACGTTTCAGAAACGTTTTTTCGAAGCAAAAGTATATTTAAAAAACGTCCACCGTAAACGTTTCCTAAACGTCTACGTTGACATTTTATAAACGTTTTTAGAAAATGTTTGCATGCTGTCTGGATAACCCATCATCTATAATTAGAAATCCCGGGAACTCCCTTCTGCGCATGCTCTTCTACTTCTCACTACACCACAGTTTCTTCCGTCACATTATCATTGTGACGATTTGAAAAAAAGAAGAAAAAAAAGATTTATTCTATCACAGCTGACCTGACCTGGGTGGATTTTCACCTCAGACAAGGTGTTCTGTGGCCGTGTGCAGAAAACCCGGAAACGGGTTACTTCCAATGCTTTTCAAATTGTGATATTTCACCTTTGTTTACAGGTTGAAAACAAGTGTATGGTACCACTGTAAAGAATACTTTTTCTGCTGTCACACTGCAGTGTTTGTGTGACTGTTTTTTTCATCCCTTCTGTTACAGTAGCCGTGCAAGGATATAACGACACCCAACAAGCAGAACGTGCATTCTGCACAAAACTCGAACAGGAGTGTGTCAAAATGTCACAAAATAATGTAAAAATTTAATCTTTCACTCACCTCAAACATTCAGAGAATTAATCTTGAACACTGATGTAAAATTCAGCTTCACACACATACACAAAACAAACGATGATGACGGAAAGCACACACTGTCACATTCAACACAGAATTCAACACGAGTCCAGTCATTATCCTCACTTTCTTCGCTATTTTCACTTTCATCCGTGACGACCAAAGCTTCACGTAAATCGTCTTTATTTTCTCTGTGTTCACTTTACTTTCTGAATCGCTTCACTTGTCATCAGAACCACTCAGAATATTTTCTTGAAGCACTGCTTCAGGTCACGTGACCACCCACCCTGTTCGCTTCGCCGCCATCTTCGCAGCAAAATAACCGACGTCGAGAGCGTTGTTTCAACTTTGTGAATTATACCGGATAATAAACCAGTTTTGAACAAGGGAAGTTACTCTAAAGATAGATGAGTGATTGTTTAGTAGAAATATATTAGTTTTTTTCCCCTTATACCGTTGATGGTGAGTTTTTGTTTCGAGCCAAACTCGGTTCACAGATGTGTGCAACGTGTCGAAACAGCAAACGACGCGATCACGCACATCTGCGTGTCGAGTTTTCTGAGTAGCCCGTAGCTCCATGCATATGTGCGTGGTACGTTGTTGAAAAGTTTTTAAAAAAAACAACAACAAACTTCTGCGCCAAAGCATTGCTGGGAGTCAGCAACTTGTTGAATCTGGGGGCCACTTTCGCATTCTGATAAATCCCACCCCACCCCACCCCCAAATTCAAAACACAGTCACCCCCGCTTTTCTGATAATTGCAAAAATAAAATAACGGAGTTTGGATTCAAAATTTCTCTGTAATGAGCGTATTTCATTTCGGCGATCTGCAAATTTCGGGCATTCCATCATTTTTCGTCTTCATGTACACTCGCTTAGCAGCTACATACGTCATTCATGTGGAATATAATGACGTCTGCCAGCTTCAGTACGTCACTTTTCACAGCCAGGCGAACAAAGGATCAGATCTAACCATCAGGTACCGTGTTCAAGACACGGTCTCTCCGCAAAACGCCTACTTTCCCTCAACAAAAACAACACAACAAAGGGATTCGCCATGTTTACCTCTGCTTAGTGGATAGTCAGCCTTGGTAATAGTCCCGCCATGTTGTACAAAACACAAGGACACAATTTCAAAATTATGTACCAACCTGGAAATACATTGACACTATCCTGACTTCCAGACTTCCAGCCCCATATGACCAAGACAGCGTACCACTGGACATGAGAGCGGATGGCACTGACCTGACACCAGAAGAAACAGAGACAGACGAGATAGCGCTCATCAACTTCACAAGAGAAAGACGAGAACAACTACGAGAAGAGACTGACAGAGTCTGTGTACCCTAAAAGAAATCACCATCCAAGGATGGCCTGCAACAATTAAGGAGCCGCCTATGGAAATCAGAAGTTTTTGATCTTTCAGAGATGAAAAATATGACGACAAAATGAAGAATTACTGCTGAGTCTGTAAAACACCAAACGGAGAAAGTTTTTAAAAACAACTGCGGGTTGTACAATTGTTGTTGTTGTTGTCTCGTTCGTCATTTATCAGATGGATTCCTCTGTCTCCTTGACGAAGGCGGCAGTATGTCGCAGGTCCTCCAGTCCTCCGTAGAGTTTCCGGGCCGCTGAGATTGGGTCGGGCCAGGTTTTCTCTCGGAGCGCTTGGTGGAGCGGGCAGGACTGCAGCAGATGTTCTGTTGTCTGGCTGCCTGTTCTGCAGGGGCACTGCTCTGTGTCGCCGATACGGAGTTTCGTGTATAGGTGGTGTTTCAGGCGGTTGTGGCCTGTCCTGAGCCTGAAAATGGGTACCTGCTCTCTACGAGTCAGCAGGTAGTACGGGTCTGCTCTGTTGTGACATGGATGCTGCTGCTTCCACTTGTTCTGCAGCTTGACCTTAATGATGGTCCTGGGTTCAGAGTAGCTGGCTCTTTTGTAGTGCCTTCCTTTGCCAGGGAGTTAGCAGTCTCGTTGCCAAGCACGTTGCAGTGGGAGTGACTGTGTGACTTGTGCAGAGGGAGGGAATCCACTGTAGGGTGACTGTGTGACTTGTGCAGAGGGAGGCGAGAGAGGAGGACAGATCGTTGAGTTCTGGATCTCTGTTGGACCAAAGGGCCTGCAAGATGGACAGGGCGTTGGTCAGGAAGACAACGTTGTGACTGGCGTAGGGGCTGACCTCGATGTGGGCTGCTGCTGTTTTCAAGGCTTCTGCTTCGGGTCTGTAACTGGTGGAGTACAGGCCGGTAGCAAGGCAGATCTTTTCTTATCTGCCTCCTGGATACTGAATATAAGATTGTAGAATAAGACTCACTCCCTGAAGCGTTGAACACCTTTTATCAAAAGCGAGTCTTATTCTACAACCCACAGTTTTTTGTTGTTGTTGTTTTTTATACATAAACTTTCTCCATTTTACTGGCAATAGAAAATGGGGTCATTTTCAAGGGAACCCAAATGCTCATCCCACCAACACTCCAGAGAGACATCCTTGAACAACTCCTCAGAGCCAAGGGTTTGAGAAAACACGCCTACTGGCAAGAGAATCTGTTTCCTGGCCCAGTATAGACAAGGACATAGAAACCATGGCACAAAGATACAAACATGTCACATCTGCCAAGAAACACGACCAGCAAATAAAAAGGAATCCGTGACAGTTCACGAAATTCCCTCTGCATGTTATAAAAGATAGGAGCTGACCTGTCTGAAGTGGATAGTACAACGTACCTGATCATCGCAGATTATTTCTCAAAGTTCCCGATCGTGACACCACTGACAAAATCAAGCAGCGAGGTTGTGACAGAAGAAACAAAGAAAACACTAGCACTCTTCGGAAAAACCCGATACGGTTGTCAGCAACAATGGACCACAATTTACAGGAAAAGCCTACCAGGACTTCATCAAAACATGTGGAATACAACACACTACTTCATCCCCAAGATTTCCACATCAAACGGGCTCACTGAAAGGAAAACACAAACTGTGAAAAACACTATCAAGAAATGCAAGAGAACTGGCCCGGATATTCACTTTGCACTTCTCAACACACGTGCAACCCTAGTGAATCATCAAATCCCATCACCTGCTGAAATGTTAACGAACAGAAAAATCAACACACTTCTGCCATCAAGAAAGGAACCAGCACCACAAGAACAAGGAGATTTACTTGCCAGGCAAAAGGAAAAAATATCTACAAACTACAATCAGCATGCTTGTGACAAACTAACCCCTGTACTTCAATGGCAACTGGTGTGGATCACAGACCAGTACACCAAAATATGGAAACCAGCTATAGTGATCCAAACCTGCGAAGAGCTTAATTCTCTCAGAGCGATGCCAAACACGGGCCAACTGCTACAAAGAAACAGACGAGACATCCAAGCGAGATGGAACACCAAGAAGTCAGCACCACCAACACCTCTTCCAGAAGAAGTGTACAACACAAACGTACACAGACAGCGACCACAACAGTACAGCGAACCACAACAGTCAGATGAACACAGACAACAAATGCAACACCAAGGATCACAACAATCAGATGAACACAGACAACAAATGCAACACCAAGGATCACAACAATCAGATGAACACAGACAACAAATGCAGCACCAAGGACCACAACAATCAGATGAACACAGACAACAAATGCAACACCAAGGACCACAACAATCAGATGAACACAGAGAACAAATGCAACACCAAGGATCACAACAATCAGATGAACACAGACAACAAATGCAACACCAAGGACCACAACAATCAGATGAACACAGACAACAAATGCAACACCAAGGATCACAACAATCAGATGAACACAGACAACAAATGCAACACCAAGGACCACAACAGATGAACACAGACAACAAATGCAACACCAAGGACCACAACAATCAGATGAACACAGACAACAAATGCAACACCAAGGATCACAACAATCAGATGAACACAGACAACAAATGCAACACCAAGGATCACAACAATCAGATGAACACAGACAACAAATGCAACACCAAGGATCACAACAATCAGATGAACACAGACAACAAATGCAACACCAAGGATCACAACAATCAGATGAACACAGACAACAAATGCAACACCAAGGACCACAACAATCAGATGAACACAGACAACAAATGTAGCAACAAGGACCACAACAGATGAACACAGACAACAAATGCAACACCAAGGATCACAACAATCAGATGAACACAGACAACAAATGCAACACCAAGAACCACAACAATCAGATGAACACAGACAACAAATGCAACACCAAGAATCACAACAGATGAACACAGACAACAAATGCAACACCAAGGATCACAACAATCAGATGAACACAGACAACAAATGCAACACCAAGGATCACAACAATCAGATGAACACAGACAACAAATGCAACACCAAGGATCACAACAATCAGATGAACACAGACAACAAATGCAACACCAAGGATCACAACAATCAGATGAACACAGACAACAAATGCAACACCAAGAATCACAACAGATGAACACAGACAACAAATGCAACACCAAGGATCACAACAATCAGATGAACACAGACAACAAATGTAGCAACAAGGACCACAACAATCAGCTGAACACAGACAACAAATGTAGCACCAAGGACCACAACAGATGAACACAGACAACAAATGCAACACCAAGGATCACAACAATCAGCTGAACACAGACAACAAATGCAACACCAAGGATCACAACAATCAGCTGAACACAGACAACAAATGCAACACCAAGGATCACAACAATCAGATGAACACAGACAACAAATGCAACACCAAGGACCACAACAGATGAACACAGACAACAAATGCAACACCAAGGATCACAACAATCAGATGAACACAGACAACAAATGCAACACCAAGGACCACAACAATCAGATGAACACAGACAACAAATGCAACACCAAGAATCACAACAGATGAACACAGACAACAAATGCAACACCAAGGATCACAACAATCAGATGAACACAGACAACAAATGTAGCAACAAGGACCACAACAATCAGCTGAACACAGACAACAAATGCAACACCAAGGATCACAACAATCAGATGAACACAGACAACAAATGCAGCACCAAGGACCACAACAGATGAACACAGACAACAAATGCAACACCAAGGATCACAACAATCAGCTGAACACAGACAACAAATGCAACACCAAGGATCACAACAATCAGATGAACACAGACAACAAATGCAACACCAAGGACCACAACAATCAGATGAACACAGACAACAAATGCAACACCAAGGATCACAACAATCAGCTGAACACAGACAACAAATGCAACACCAAGGATCACAACAATCAGATGAACACAGACAACAAATGCAACACCAAGGACCACAACAGATGAACACAGACAACAAATGCAACACCAAGGATCACAACAATCAGATGAACACAGACAACAAATGCAACACCAAGGACCACAACAATCAGATGAACACAGACAACAAATGCGGCACCAAGGACCACAACAATCAGATGAACACAGACAACAAATGCGGCACCAAGGACCACAACAATCAGATGAACACAGACAACAAATGCAACACCAAGGATCACAACAATCAGATGAACACAGACAACAAATGCAACACCAAGGACCACAACAGATGAACACAGACAACAAATGCAACACCAAGGATCACAACAATCAGATGAACACAGACAACAAATGCAACACCAAGGACCACAACAATCAGATGAACACAGACAACAAATGCAACTCCAAGGACCACAACAATCAGATGAACACAGACAACAAATGCAACTCCAAGGACCACAACAATCAGATGAACACAGACAACAAATGCAACACCAAGGACCACAACAATCAGATGAACACAGACAACAAATGCAACACCAAGGATCACAACAATCAGATGAACACAGACAACAAATGCAACACCAAGGATCACAACAATCAGATGAACACAGACAACAAATGCAACACCAAGGATCACAACAATCAGATGAACACAGACAACAAATGCAACACCAAGGACCACAACAATCAGATGAACACAGACAACAAATGCAACACCAAGGACCACAACAATCAGATGAACACAGACAACAAATGCAACACCAAGGACCACAACAATCAGATGAACACAGACAACAAATGCAACACCAAGGATCACAACAATCAGATGAACACAGACAACAAATGCAACACCAAGGATCACAACAATCAGATGAACACAGACAACAAATGTAGCACCAAGGATCACAACAATCAGATGAACACAGACAACAAATGCGGCACCAAGGACCACAACAGATGAACACAGACAACAAATGCAACACCAAGGATCACAACAATCAGATGAACACAGACAACAAATGCGGCACCAAGGACCACAACAATCAGATGAACACAGACAACAAATGCGGCACCAAGGACCACAACAGATGAACACAGACAACAAATGCAACACCAAGGATCACAACAATCAGATGAACACAGACAACAAATGCAACACCAAGGATCACAACAATCAGATGAACACAGACAACAAATGCGGCACCAAGGACCACAACAATCAGATGAACACAGACAACAAATGCGGCACCAAGGACCACAACAGATGAACACAGACAACAAATGCAACACCAAGGACCACAACAATCAGATGAACACAGACAACAAATGCAACACCAAGGACCACAACAATCAGATGAACACAGACAACAAATGCAACACCAAGGATCACAACAATCAGATGAACACAGACAACAAATGCAACACCAAGGATCACAACAGATGAACACAGACAACAAATGCAACACCAAGGATCACAACAATCAGATGAACACAGACAACAAATGCAACACCAAGGACCACAACAGATGAACACAGACAACAAATGCAACACCAAGGATCACAACAATCAGATGAACACAGACAACAAATGCAACACCAAGGATCACAACAGATGAACACAGACAACAAATGCAACACCAAGGACCACAACAAACCAGTGAACTCGGACAACAACCAAGGCCACACAACAAACCACAACAAAGACTTATGGAAACCCATCTGTAGTGAATGGTGACCAGCAACAAAGAACCCAGTCCACAATCAACTCGAGATGAAGTTCTAGAGCATCCACTTCAACATCACAATGAACACTGGTATAAAACACGAGATCAAGTTCAAGAGCATCCACTTCAACATCACTATGAACGTTTGTATAAAACACGAGATCAAGTTCTAGAGCATCCACTTCAACATCACTATGAACACTGGTATAAAACACGAGATCAAGTTCTAGAGCATCCACTTCAACATCACTATGAACACTGGTATAAAACACGAGATCAAGTTCTAGAGCATCCACTTCAACATCACTATGAACACTGGTATAAAACACGAGATCAAGTTCTAGAGCATCCACTTCAACATCACTATGAACACTGGTATAAAACACGCCCTGGAAGAACCACCAGGAAACCAACAAGATACCAAGAACAACTGTGCAAATGAAGTGCAGACTCTTTACGTTGATGTTTCAATATCAGTGTTAAAGTTTAGGGTTGAGTTAACTGTTCTGATTCTTTCAAGAGACACTTACCTTTTTAAGACTCCCACAAACAAATGGGTAACCTATCAGCTATTCAAAAGAAAAGGAGATGTTGTAATTATAGAGTTAACACCCTTCAAAAGAAAAGATGTTGTAATTACAGAGTTAACACCCTTAGATTGAAATCTTCCGGTTGATGGTTACTGCAACATAACGTTACCAGGACGACAAGAAGCTAACGATCGAAATAAAAAACTTGGATTTATTAAACTACTAAATCTGCTAGAAGATCGAACCCCGTGCTTTAACACCAGGGATGTGACTTCTCTGGAGACGAAAGGTTGAATATCGTTTTTCATTTTCTCAATTCCTTTGTGAGATATCCGTTCAAAAGTTTTCCTGAAATTACTCAGATAGGGTAAAAAACTGGAGTTTCTATTTCGTTATGGTAAATTGAACAAGCAATGATTGCTCTTTTTTTAAATATTTTTTTTTCCCATCAAGCTGTCAATGAAGAAATAAAATAAAAAATAATAAAGGGAGAGAAAGAGAGAGGAAAAGCACTAAAAGAAAATATGTACAAGAATAGTGTGATACTGAAATATGCACACACACACACACACACACACACACACACACACACACAGGCATATGTGTTTTGTCAGAACTTGAGTGCAAACATATACCTTTGTGTACCCATCAGAGTTGATTTCTTCCACATTGCCCAGAGGACAACACTTTTGTTGCCATGGGTTCTTTTTTCAATGAGACAAGTGCGTGCTGCACACAAATCTCGGTTCATCGTCTCCTCCAATGGACTGGACGCTAAATTCTAATTTTACAGCCAACATGAGAGAAAAGGCAAGGACGGGATTCGAACCTAGACACTGTCTGAACCATTCTGTCACCTTCCCCCGCTTCCTTCACAGCACAGCAAAGTACAGTGCACGACAGCACAGAACAGCATAATACAGCACAGCACAGCAAAGTACAGTGCATGACAGCACAGAACAGCATAATACAGCACAGCACAGCAAAGTGCAGTGCACGACAGCACAGAACAGCATAATACAGCACAGTACAGCACAGCACAGCACAGCAAAGTACAGTGCACGACAGCACAGAACAGCATAATACAGCACAGCACAGTACAGTGCACGACAGCACAGAACAGCATAATACAGCACAGCAAAGTACAGTGCACGACAGCACAGAACAGCATAATACAGCACAGCACAGTACAGTGCACGACAGCGCAGAACAGCATAATACAGCACAGCACAGCAAAGTACAGTGCACGACAGCACAGAACAGCATAATACAGCACAGCACAGCACAGTGCACGACAGCACAGAACAGCATAATACAGCACAGCACACTAAAGTACAGTGCACGACAGCACAGAACAGCATAATACAGCACAGCAAAGTACAGTGCACGACAGCACAGAACAGCATAATACAGCACAGCACAGCAAAGTACAGTGCACGACAGCACAGAACAGCATAATACAGCACAGCACAGCACAGTGCACGACAGCACAGAACAGCATAATACAGCACAGCACACTAAAGTACAGTGCACGACAGCACAGAACAGCATAATACAGCACAGCAAAGTACAGTGCACGACAGCACAGAACAGCATAATACAGCACAGCACAGCAAAGTACAGTGCACGACAGCACAGAACAGCATAATACAGCACAGCACAGCAAAGTACAGTGCACGACAGCACAGAACAGCATAATACAGCACAGCACAGCAAAGTACAGTGCACGACAGCACAGAACAGCATAATACAGCACAGCACAGCAAAGTACAGTGCACGACAGCACAGAACAGCATAATACAGCACAGCACAGCATAGCAAAGTACAGTGCATGACAGCACAGAACAGCATAATACAGCACAGTACAGCACAGCACAGCACAGTACAGTGCACGACAGCACATAACAGCATAATACAGCACAGCAAAGTACAGTGCACGACAGCACAGAACAGCATAATACAGCACAGCACAGCAAAGTACAGTGCACGACAGCACAGAACAGCATAATACAGCACAGCACAGCAAAGTACAGTGCATGACAGCACAGAACAGCATAATACAGCACAGCACAGCACAGCAAAGTACAGTGCACGACAGCACAGAACAGCATAATACAGCACAGCACAGCAAAGTACAGTGCACGACAGCACAGAACAGCATAATACAGCACAGCACAGCAAAGTACAGTGCACGACAGCACAGAACAGCATAATACAGCACAGCACAGCAAAGTACAGTGCATGACAGTACAGAACAGCATAATACAGCACAGTACAGCACAGCACAGCAAAGTACAGTGCACGACAGCACAGAACAGCATAATACAGCACAGCAAAGTACAGTGCACGACAGCACAGAACAGCATAATACAGCACAGCACAGCAAAGTACAGTGCACGACAGCACAGAACAGCATAATACAGCACAGCACAGCAAAGTACAGTGCACGACAGCACAGAACAGCATAATACAGCACAGCACAGCAAAGTACAGTGCACGACAGCACAGAACAGCATAATACAGCACAGCAAAGTACAGTGCACGACAGCACAGAACAGCATAATACAGCACAGCACAGTACAGTGCACGACAGCACAGAACAGCATAATACAGCACAGCAAAGTACAGTGCACGACAGCACAGAACAGCAAAATACAGCACAGCAAAGTACAGTGCATGACAGCACAGAACAGCAAAATACAGCACAGCAAAGTACAGTGCATGACAGCACAGAACAGCATAATACAGCACAGCACAGCAAAGTACAGTGCACGACAGCACAGAACAGCATAATACAGCACAGCAAAGTACAGTGCACGACAGCACAGAACAGCATAATACAGCACAGCACAGCAAAGTACAGTGCACGACAGCACAGAACAGCATAATACAGCACAGTAAAGTACAGTGCACGACAGCACAGAACAGCATAATGCAGCACAGCACAGCAAAGTACAGTGCACGACAGCACAGAACAGCATAATACAGCACAGTATAGTATAGTGCATGACAGCACAGAACAGCATAATACAGCACAGTATAGTATAGTGCAGCACAACGAAATGCAGAACAATGCAATGCACAATTATGTAATTGAGATGACATTACTACATCATCTCCACCGAGCTTAGTTATTTAATTAGTCCGTTCGTTCGTTAGTTAGTCATTATCTTGTTTTTTTGTTGGTACACCTTATAACTGATATGATAATTGAAGAGATCGATGCGTTAAAAGTCAGAAAACCAATATAGCAATCAAGATCAGCTGTAAATTCATTAATCATAAACTGCCCATTTTCTCCAAGAAAGACGTTGTTGCATATTTCCCCCATAAATTTATTGTTTTAAATCACTGCACAGCCTATTTTCACATTTTAATTCTAAAACGGAAAGCAGTTCACTCAAAGGCACTTGGTTTCACACACATGCAGAATGATTCATTCAGTCGATGTGTATGTGTTGGAAACAAGTTCACGTTTCCGTGTTTGGACACGATCGCTAACAGAACGTGCTACATTCTTTGTAAACAACTGGAATAGTAATTTCCTTTCACGATTTGACGTCGTAAATTTTTGTATCCATGGAAGTTTTAATTCCAGGTATATTGATCAAGGCCACATTGTTCACCATTTTAACAGATGTGTCCCCATTGATTTTATCCCGGAAGCGGGGTTGCAACACAGAACACGGAGAGATACAAAAGCACGTGCACAACACAGGCTGCACACTCTTTGCGGGCTGATGAAGTTCTTCCCGGAGTGACAGCATTTCCTGCACTGGTAGCGGAGTGTCAGTGTTAGTGGTATTGTGTACTGGCAGAAGTGCATGACACAAAGGTCAAATGAAAGGCATTTCCTTGGTTACCGTCAACAAGCGTCGCGTTCGTCATCTTGCGATAAATGTTGTCAATCATTTATTTGTTTCCTCTGTCTCTCACACACACACGTAAATGTTGTCCATTGTTTATTGTTCCCTCTCTGAATAACCATACTGTTTGTTCATATTTACTTCTCTCTCTCTCTCTCTGTCTCACACACACACACGCGCGCGCACACACACACACACACAGACATATACACACGCACGCACGCACGCGCGCGCGCGCACACACACACACATCTTTTTTCCCTTCAAAAATAGGATTTTGCCTTTATTTTTCTCCTCTGGAACCATCGTATATTCACTTTCAAGTACACAGGACACTTCTGTCGAACTGCATCGCACCAGGAGTAGTCGGGCACATTTTTGTTCTTTAGAAAAAGAATACTGGAAACACTTCAGGGACCTTTAAAAGCCGGGGGAAAAAGACAGCTCCGTGTTTTATCCTTTGTTCACGGTTGACAGTTTTTCGGGTTTTGCTGTATCATTCGTCTCCGTCAATCTTCCTTCAAAATTGTGCTGTATCATTCGTCTGAGATCTTTTTTTTTTTTTAATGAAAAAAAATGCATTGCTGTGTTACATTTTATTTTGTCACAATGAATTTCTCCGTGCTGTTCTAAAGATACGAACGGACACCAGTGGATAATGCCTTCCACTGTTTGCTTTGCTGTTTCGTTTCCCCACTCACCGTGGAACCAGTAGCTATTCGTGTCAGCGCACTTCAAAAGGAACAGCAAACATCGGAACTGGCTGGCTGGCTTGACTGAAAGGCTGGCGGATTATTCACGTGAGAGATCGACCGACATGTGAATAATTCCTTTGTCCTTTCTGTCGTTCGTTCCGTCTATACTTTTTCCCCTGCGTTTTTCCCCCTTTCTTTCTTTCTTTCTTCCTAAATGATCAGCTGCTGACTCATCTCTCGATACACTCCACCAATACCGTGCCTGCCCGTCCGTGACAATCCTGAGAACGTCGTGTCATTCTTGAAATGTTGCATGTTTGTATGAGTATACGTGTGACTGAAACCTGATTGAATGAAAAGGAAATGAGTGATGAGCGCCCAGGTAGACAGCCTGTTATGCAAATGACTTCGTGTTTGGTAAGCGCTTAGAGCTTGGTCTTCGACCGATAGGCGCTATATAAGTAGCCATACATTATCCACGGTATCTTCGACTGCCCCAGATGCTTCAGTGGTAGCGTCTTCTGAATGCGCCCATATAGGTTGCCAAATCGAACCACAAATGTACCAAATAAAGTCTTAGATGTGCCAAGGACTGTCTACTGTATTCACAGGCGCTACATAAGTACCCATATCATTATAATCATCAGCCATAGAGCAGATGTACAACTTCCAAGTGCCGGGTCAGGACAGGAGATGGCCACAGTCCTTGGTGATGTCAGGCAGGGGTGTGTCCTTTCTCCACTCCTCTTCTGACCTGCCACAGACTGGGCACTGCACAGTGCAATTCCAGGGACAGGGGATACAGTGGACTGAGGAAAAGAACCTCTAAGATCTGCACTCCCTTGATGTTGGCCTGGATGTAACGCGTCCGCCTAGGAAGCGAGAGAATCTGAGTGCACTGGCTCGAATCACACCAGCAGTCGCCAGTATTTTCTCACCCTCCACTAGACCTTGAGTGGTGGGCTGGACGCTAGTCATTCGGATGAGATGATAAACCGAGGTCCCTTGTGCAGCATGCACACGTAAAAGAACCCACGGTAACAAAAGGGTTGTCTTTGGCAAAATTCTGTAGAAAAATCCACTTCGAAAGGAAAACAAATAAAATCCCAGGCAGAAAAAAAAATAAAAAAAGAGAAAGAAAATTGGTGGCGCTTTCAGTGTAGCGACGCGCTCTCCCTGGGGAGAGCAGCCGATTTTCACACAGAGAAATCTATTGTGATGAAAAGAGTTACACAGATACAGATACAAAGACATAGCTGCCCTGGCAAGCAAACAGTATTCTTCGCCTGCTGTCACAGACATTTTGATTGACTGTGGGCTGGATGACGGCTTACATGACACACTGTGACTGCCAGGTTTGGCTGTGGTGTTTGTCCGTCCACACTCTTTCTTCTTCCGCCTGTCTCTCCCTGCACTCTGTTGTCATGCACTTACCTTTTAGTCTTATCATTTCTATCATTCGTCTATCTGTTCATTGTCATTTATCTATTTATTTATTTATCCTCAAGGCCTGACTTACCACGTTGGGTTACGTTGCTGGTCAGGCATGCTTAGTAAATGTGGTGCTGCGTATATGGAAGCCAGTGACGCCTTAAGAAACTGAAATGAACTGCACTGTGACTTTTTTCAAGTTTTGCTGTATGAGTTTTGTAGTGGACAGTTTTTAGCGTCTTGTTGTATCATTTGTCTCTATCTCTTTTCCTTTCAAACTGCGCTGTATCAGCCATCTCTGCAAGTGTTGCTGTATAAACCCCAAACTCTCCACAAGTTAATCATCTACTGTAAACAAGTGCACGGTATAAAATCAATACCCCCCCAAAATCACATTCATGAACTCTTAGCTGTTTAAGGACTGAAGAGTTAGAGTATTCTGAAGCAGGTAAACATGACACATGTAAATGACACCCAGAGAAACCACGCGACTTTGAGACTCAAAAGCGACTCCTGGCAAAACTGCATTTTGTGGTCAGGGGAAGTAATTCAGACACTGCTACTAGGGTAAAGATGTCAGGCAAACGTTATGAAATTTCTAAAAGACACCCCCCTCCCCCACCATATATATATGTATATATATATATATATATATATATATATATATATATATAGAGAGAGAGAGAGAGAGAGAGAGATACTGCGGCATATTTTCTCAAACTCTGTTCCATATTTTAGGTACCTAAATCAAACGGTATTTCATCCTGTGTTTCCGGACCATTTCGTTGTTGTTGTTTCTTCTGTTGTTACTGGCACTGGCCGTGCTGCCACATCCCAACAAACATCCCCCTCGTCATGGCTCCTGTACACGTGTGCACGCTCCTGAGTGTACACTATGTCTGTGGCGTGAGACACTTCTGTGGTTTGAAAGAGTGTGTGACGTTAATGACCGGTGAGCTGGGTATTGTCTGGGCTGTGTGCGTTCTGTCCACTATCCTCACTATCCTGACTTTGTGGGCTGTGTGCGTTCTGTCCACTATCCTCACTATCCTGACTTTCTGGGCTGTGTGCGTTCTGTCCACTATCCTCACTATCCTGACTTTGTGGGCTGTGTGCGTTCTGTCCACTATCCTCACTATCCTGACTTTGTGGGCTGTGTGCGTTCTGTCCACTATCCTCACTATCCTGACTTTGTGGGCTGTGTGCGTTCTGTCCACTATCCTCACTATCCTGACTTTCTGGGCTGTGTGCGTTCTGTCCACTATCCTCACTATCCTGACTTTCTGGGCTGTGTGCGTTCTGTCCACTATCCTCACTATCCTGACTTTCTGGGCTGTGTGCGTTCTGTCCAATATCCTCACTATCCTGACTTTCTGGGCTGTGTGCGTTCTGTCCACTATCCTCACTATCCTGACTTTGTGGGCTGTGTGCGTTCTGTCCACTATCCTCACTATCCTGACTTTCTGGGCTGTGTGCGTTCTGTCCACTATCCTCACTATCCTGACTTTCTGGGCTGTGTGCGTTCTGTCCACTATCCTCACTATCCTGACTTTCTGGGCTGTGTGCGTTCTGTCCACTATCCTCACTATCCTGACTTTCTGGGCTGTGTGCGTTCTGTCCAATATCCTCAACATCCTGACTTTCTGGGCTGTGTGCGTTCTGTCCAATATCCTCACTATCCTGACTTTCTGGGCTGTGTGCGTTCTGTCCAATATCCTCACTATCCTGACTTTCTGGGCTGTGTGCGTTCTGTCCACTATCCTCACTATCCTGACTTTCTGGGCTGTGTGCGTTCTGTCCACTATCCTCACTATCCTGACTTTCTGGGCTGTGTGCGTTCTGTCCATTTTCCTCAACATCCTGACTTTGTGGGCTGTGTGCGTTCTGTCCACTATCCTCACTATCCTGACTTTCTGGGCTGTGTGCGTTCTGTCCACTATCCTCACTATCCTGACTTTCTGGGCTGTGTGCGTTCTGTCCAATATCCCCAACATCCTGACTTTGTGGGCTGTGTGCGTTCTGTCCACTATCCTCACTATCCTGACTTTCTGGGCTGTGTGCGTTCTGTCCACTATCCTCACTATCCTGACTTTCTGGGCTGTGTGCGTTCTGTCCACTATCCTCACTATCCTGACTTTCTGGGCTGTGTGCGTTCTGTCCACTATCCTCACTATCCTGACTTTCTGGGCTGTGTGCGTTCTGTCCAATATCCTCAACATCCTGACTTTCTGGGCTGTGTGCGTTCTGTCCAATATCCTCACTATCCTGACTTTCTGGGCTGTGTGCGTTCTGTCCAATATCCTCACTATCCTGACTTTCTGGGCTGTGTGCGTTCTGTCCACTATCCTCACTATCCTGACTTTCTGGGCTGTGTGCGTTCTGTCCACTATCCTCACTATCCTGACTTTCTGGGCTGTGTGCGTTCTGTCCATTTTCCTCAACATCCTGACTTTGTGGGCTGTGTGCGTTCTGTCCACTATCCTCACTATCCTGACTTTCTGGGCTGTGTGCGTTCTGTCCACTATCCTCACTATCCTGACTTTCTGGGCTGTGTGCGTTCTGTCCAATATCCCCAACATCCTGACTTTGTGGGCTGTGTGCGTTCTGTCCACTATCCTCACTATCCTGACTTTCTGGGCTGTGTGCGTTCTGTCCACTATCCTCACTATCCTGACTTTCTGGGCTGTGTGCGTTCTGTCCACTATCCTCACTATCCTGACTTTGTGGGCTGTGTGCGTTCTGTCCACTATCCTCACTATCCTGACTTTCTGGGCTGTGTGCGTTCTATCCACTATCCTCACTATCCTGACTTTCTGGGCTGTGTGCGTTCTGTCCACTATCCTCACTATCCTGACTTTCTGGGCTGTGTGCGTTCTGTCCAATATCCTCACTATCCTGACTTTCTTGGCTGTGTGCGTTCTGTCCAATATCCCCAACATCCTGACTTTGTGGGCTGTGTGCGTTCTGTCCACTATCCTCACTATCCTGACTTTCTGGGCTGTGTGCGTTCTGTCCAATATCCCCAACATCCTGACTTTGTGGGCTGTGTGCGTTCTGTCCACTATCCTCACTATCCTGACTTTGTGGGCTGTGTGCGTTCTGTCCACTATCCTCACTATCCTGACTTTCTGGGCTGTGTGCGTTCTGTCCACTATCCTCAACATCCTGACTTTGTGGGCTGTGTGCGTTCTGTCCACTATCCTCACTATCCTGACTTTGTGGGCTGTGTGCGTTCTGTCTACTATCCTCACTATCCTGACTTTCTGGGCTGTGTGCGTTCTGTCCACTATCCTCACTATCCTGACTTTGTGGGCTGTGTGCGTTCTGTCCACTATCCTCACTATCCTGACTTTCTGGGCTGTGTGCGTTCTGTCCACTATCCTCAACATCCTGACTTTCTGGGCTGTGTGCGTTCTGTCCACTATCCTCACTATCCTGACTTTCTGGGCTGTGTGCGTTCTGTCCAATATCCCCAACATCCTGACTTTCTGGGCTGTGTGCGTTCTGTCCACTATCCTCACTATCCTGACTTTCTGGGCTGTGTGCGTTCTGTCCACTATCCTCACTATCCTGACTTTGTGGGCTGTGTGCGTTCTGTCCACTATCCTCACTATCCTGACTTTCTGGGCTGTGTGCGTTCTGTCCAATATCCTCACTATCCTGACTTTCTGGGCTGTGTGCGTTCTGTCCAACATCCTGACTTTGTGGGCTGTGTGCGTTCTGTCCAATATCCTCACTATCCTGACTTTCTGGGCTGTGTGCGTTCTGTCCAATATCCTCAACATCCTGACTTTCTGGGCTGTGTGCGTTCTGTCCAATATCCTCAACATCCTGACTTTGTGGGCTGTGTGCGTTCTGTCCAATATCCTCAACATCCTGACTTTCTGAAGGACAAGATGCTGCACAGCCAGGCCCCAGCTCAGGCCGTCCTGGCGTCCTCACACATGGTTCACTGCTTATTTTCCTGGCGTCCTCACACATGGTTCACTGGTTATTTTCCTGGCGTCCTCAAACATGGTTCACTGGTTATTTTCTTTTCTTGGAAGCCTTTCCCTCGGCCTGTCTCACAACTCAGCTGTCAAGTCACTTATATGAAATGAAAAGCATGGTGCAATTCGGGTCCAGGTCAAAGTACAATCTGACCTCCACATCTCCCAGGTCAACTTATGTGCAGACCTGCTAGTGCCTGAACCCTCTTTGTGCCTATACACACGCACAAGATTAAATAAGCACGCTAAAGATCCTGTAATCCATGTCAGCATTCGGTGAGTTAAGGAAACAAGAACATACCATGCATGCACAGCCCGAAAACGGAGTATGGCTGCATACATGACGGGGTAGATAAACAATATGGCCATACACGCAATATGTAACATGTCTGTATGAGTATATGTGTGCGTGACTGATACCTGATTGAATGACACAGGAAATGAATGATGAGCGCCAAATGGCAGCTTTCAGTTGGCTCTACCCTGGTAGGCAGCCAGTGGTGTAAATGACACCATGTTTGTAAAGCGCTTACAGCTTGGTCTTCGACCGAGGATAGGCGCTATAACGTTTCCATACATAATGCATGATATCTTCCACTGTCCAGATGCTTCGATGGTAACAACGTCTTCTGAATGCGCCCATATAGTTTGCGAAATCGAACCAGGGAGGTACCAAATAAAGTCTTGGATGTGCCAAGGACTGTCTGCTATGTTCACGTTGGAACCTGACAGTTTTGAAAGCACAATTGAGATTCTGTATTCTTCTAAAGAGGTGCGACAGTCTCTTCGTTGTTCGTGGCGGATAAAACCACCATCCCAACAGTTCATTATTCTTGCCTGCAGTATTGATTACAATCGTGAAATAATAATCGCATTAATTCACGAGGGTAAACAGATCTGGCATAAAACAGTGGGTCGTAAGAACACTTATTGTCAAAAACTGCGTTGGTTTGAAGAAAGGTATGTGTTTACTTATGTCAGTGTCGCTCCATTCCAACAGACTTCCGAGGTACTGTTAAATTTATATAGGTATCCATATTCCGCGCTCCCTTCACACCAGTTGTCAGACACATCTCGCTACGTCACCTCTCCCAATTTTGATGGGGTCAAACTGTATCCAGAGGAGTACTTCGGTAGTTTGGCTATCACTATTCCAAAAGATCACTCCATTTTGCTCAGGTTTTCACACTTCCATTTGCAAAAACCACGCATGTGCTTCAGTCGCCCATGTCTAAACCTCTGTAAAGATGAACTGATCATTATGGACCTGGCTAAATCCAATGGCAGTGCACACAAAACGTACACGTGGTGTGGAAGTGAGCGTGTTCCTCTGATGACATATCACCACTCACTGTCTGTTCTGTTCCATGCTGTGAAACCCAAGAGTCTGACTGGCTTTAAAATCATAGTAGTTGTTATTCCGAGAGATCAAGAACCGATGAAGATTTCAGAAAACATCTACAACTGTTCTGAACCTTTTTACGAGAAATATAAATATCTTTTCCACTGCAATTTGATAGCAGAGTGTGAAGCATTGGAAGACGAAGAAGACTGTGACACCAACAGCTCCGTGTGTGGAGTTGGTGCTGTTGAGCTGGGTGGTAAATGTCTCACCCGCCATCAAGTCAAGCCCAAAATGACCTGGCATGAAGCATACAGTCTGTGCCGGAAGAAACGAAAAAATCTCATTACCTTTAGCACTCCGCATTACCACCAGCTGTTTCAGGAGTGGAAAACCAAGTACAATATTCACCAGTTCTTTTTAGGATTGTACCTGCGTGAGAACACATTTGTGGTGCCGTTATCTGTTCTGTACCGGTCCATCTGGCGGTGGACTGACGACAGAACGGCCTTCGTGCCCATCTTCTCAATACCTCAATCGGAAAGTGGAAAGAAGGGTATCCTTTGTACCATTTTATTTCAAGACACAATTCGTTCAACTGACTGTGATTTCAAAAGAAATGTGGATGTCATCTGTGAGACTGATAAACCTGAGCGTGAAATCCTCGTTCCACACCCTCTCAATGTCTCCTCTGTGGGGCACGTTTCTGGAATGTACCATAACCGGAGTTTAGTTTTGTGTCAAGCCGGTTACTTGAGCCGAGACTTTATGTCCTGTAGCGCACAGACAGCCTGTGAACGGGATTACATGACGGCTATATGCATGGAGAGGGAAGCGGAGATGACCATGTTCCGTTGTGACTACGGTGGGCAGCACGTGGAGTACAGTCTGCTCTGTGACCATGTCGCTCAATGCAGGGATGGCTCAGATGAAGACTTTTGCTTCCACAGAGCGTGTCCCATGGACCAGTTCTCTTGTCGGAATGGCCAGTGCATCGCCCATGAGCACGTGTGCGACAAAACGCTGCACTGCTTTGAGCGATCCGATGAAAATTCTTGCCTTTTCATGGACTTTACACCAGTTGACCCTCACTCTCAGAGTGTCCCTCTGCCGGCAATGATAGATCTGGACGGTACGGGAAGGTATACCATCGTCCACTCTGCTGTATGCCCTTCAACACACTTTCTATGTCACTATGGTTACTGTCTTCCCATCTTTCTCCGGTGTAATGGAGTCGATGACTGTCTGTCGCGTGAAGACGAGGCAGGGTGTGAGGGGTACACTTGTGCCGGGTACTACCACTGCAGGGACTCCACGGTCTGTGTGCACCCCGACCATGTGTGTGACGGCGTGATTCAATGTCCGCAGTACGATGATGAGTTTTTATGTCCCAAAAAGACCTGTCCTTATCGTTGTCAATGTCAAGGCCTTGTCTTTGTATGCAGTGGTAATTTCTCGGTCAGTTCCTTTCCGGAACTGCGATATTTGGACGTAAGTGGCGTCGCTATGTGGTCAGTTCCTTTGCTAAACCACTGGTACTTGATTTGTCTTCGTTTAGCAGACACAGGGTTGAAGGCGATCCCAAAACTAGCTTTGCCAAACCTCAGACAGTTAGATTTGAGTTATAACAACATCAATGTCTTGAATGTAAGAGAACTTCAATTCTTACGAAACTTATTTGTGTTAATAATAAAGATGAATCCACTCTCAAACATCATAAGACAGGCATTGTCAAAGACAGATATGACAATGTTAAAAAATGTGGCCGATATATATAAAACGTTTAAACCAATTACAAATATACCTTTAGCCACCATTGATGTATCCGGTAACAAGCTAGACTTTTACAACGGAAGCCCTTTTGCCGGTCTTTCAGGTCTGCGAGTCCTCAACATTTCCTGGAGCAGTGTGCACACCATAACACGCGATGGGTTCACGGCCACAGGCAGTCTGGAAACTCTGGACATCAGAGGATCTCCCTTGACTACATTTCCCAAAGATCTTCTGACGAATATGGGTTCGTTAAAAGAAGTGTTTGCTAGTAATTTCAAGCTGTGCTGTCAGGTTATGTTGCCTCGTGACTTTAATGCCAAAAAATGCCACACCAAAACAGATGCACTGTCATCGTGTGAAGACTTGCTGCGATCTAACGCTTACCGTCTGTCTCTGTGGGTTTTTATGCTGCTCTCCGTGATAGGCAACGCAAGCAGCTTCGTCGCCAGACTGTATCTAAGTCACAAAGGATCTGCCATGAGCAGCTTCGGTGTTTTTGTCACAGATCTCTGTCTTGCTGACTTGTTGATGGGCGTCTACCTGGCCATCATAGGCGTGGCAGATCTGTCCTATCAAGGCCAGTACCTTTGGCATGACAAGGACTGGAAGACTAGCCACACGTGCAGCATGGCAGGCTTGCTGTGTCTGATGTCCAGCGAGGTGTCGGCCTTCATGATCAGTCTTATCACTGCGGACCGCTTCATCGTTCTGGCCTTTCCCTTCAGCCGGCTCCGCTTCAACAGGCGCTCATCGGTGCTGATGTGTCTGATAGTCTGGACGGTGGGCTTCATCCTGGCCGTCTTCCCCCTGACACCACCAGCATCCCACTGGCAGTTCTACAGCCAGACTGGCATCTGCATCCCGCTGCCGTTCGCCACTGATGAGAAATTCGAAGGTCGTGCATATTCTCTGGGCATCATGATCATCGTCAACTTCTCGCTCTTCCTGTTCATCGCTGTGGGCCAGGTTCTCATCTACTGCTCCGTGCGGCGCAACTCCATGGCCACGTCCAAGAGCGCCAGGTCCAAAGAGGTGGTCATCGCCCGCCGCCTGACCACCGTGGTTCTGTCCGACTTCCTGTGCTGGTTCCCTGTGGGACTGCTGGCGCTGCTGTCCTCCACTGGCACCACCATTCCCGGAGAGGTCAACGTGGGGGTGGCTATCTACATGCTGCCCTTCAACTCGGCCATGAACCCTTTTCTCTACACTTTCAACGTGCTCATGGAGAGACGGCAGAGGGAAAAAGAGGCACGCATCTTACAGCGTCTCAAGAGTTTGGCCAATGCGGCCGGCAACGAGAAAACGGTTGTTCCAAGGCTCGCTGCTGGAGACAGTAGAAACACACCAACTGTGTAGTCCTCGGCACGCAGCCATTGTATTTAGATCTTTGAAATACAAGTATGCTGCAGCTATTTTGTTTCTTCAATTTTCCGAGTCATTATAGCAGCAGTAGTTGTTATAGTAGTTGTAGTAGTTGTTGTTTACTGTTAAATGTTACCTATCTAGTTGTTATAGTAGTTGTAGCAGTTGTTGTTTACTGTTATCTGTTACCTAGACCTGGACTGGATGTCGTTGTGGAACCAGTGAACACCACGCCGCCACTCTCCATCTCTGCCATTCCCCACACTTTGGGAGCTGTGATGGGAGCTGTGATGGGAGTCACTGTCAACACTTTGGGAGCTGTGATGGTAGTCACTGTCAACACTTTGGGAGCTGTGATGGGAGTCACTGTCAACACTTTGGGAGCTGTAATGGGAGTCACTGTCAACACTTTGGGAGCTGTAATGGGAGTCACTGTCAACACTTTGGGAGCTGTAATGGGAGTCACTGGAGCTGTAATGGTAGTCACTGGAGCTGTAATGGTAGTCACTGTCAACACTTTGGGAGCTGTGATGGGAGTCACTGTCAACACTTTGGGAGCTGTAATGGGAGTCACTGTCAACACTTTGGGAGCTGTAATGGGAGTCACTGGAGCTGTAATGGTAGTCACTGGAGCTGTAATGGTAGTCACTGTCAACACTTTGGGAGCTGTAATGGGAGTCACTGTCAACACATTGGGAGCTGTAATGGGAGTTACTGTCAACACTTTGGGAGCTGTGATGGGAGTCACTGTCAACACTTTGGGAGCTGTAATGGTAGTCACTGGAGCTGTAATGGTAGTCACTGGAGCTGTAATGGTAGTTACTGTCAACACTTTGGGAGCTGTGATGGGAGTCACTGTCAACACTTTGGGAGCTGTGATGGGAGTCACTGTCAACACTTTGGGAGCTGTAATGGGAGTCACTGTCAACCCTTTGGGAGCTGTAATGGTAGTCACTGTCAAACCTTTGGGAGCTGTAATGGTAGTCACTGTCAACCCTTTGGGAGCTGTAATGGTAGTCACTGTCAAACCTTTGGGAGCTGTAATGGTAGTCACTGTCAACACTTTGGGAGCTGTAATGGGAGTCACTGTCAACACTTTGGGAGCTGTGATGGGAGTCACTGTCAACACTTTGGGAGCTGTGATGGGAGTCACTGTCAACACTTTGGGAGCTGTAATGGGAGTCACTGTCAACACTTTGGGAGCTGTGATGGGAGTCACTGGAGCTGTAATGGTAGTCACTGGAGCTGTAATGGTAGTCACTGTCAACACTTTGGGAGCTGTGATGGTAGTCACTGTCAACACTTTGGGAGCTGTAATGGGAGTCACTGTCAACACTTTGGGAGCTGTAATGGGAGTCACTGTCAACACTTTGGGAGCTGTAATGGGAGTCACTGGAGCTGTAATTGTAGTCACTGGAGCTGTAATGGTAGTCACTGTCAACACTTTGGGAGCTGTGATGGGAGTCACTGTCAACACTTTGGGAGCTGTAATGGGAGTCACTGTCAACCCTTTGGGAGCTGTAATGGTAGTCACTGTCAACCCTTTGGGAGCTGTAATGGTAGTCACTGTCAAACCTTTGGGAGTTGTAATGGTAGTCACTGTCAACACTTTGGGAGCTGTAATGGGAGTCATTGTCAACACTTTGGGAGCTGTGATGGGAGTCACTGTCAACACTTTGGGAGCTGTGATGGGAGTCACTGTCAACACTTTGGGAGCTGTGATGGGAGTCACTGGAGCTGTAATGGTAGTCACTGTCAACACTTTGGGAGCTGTGATGGGAGTCACTGTCAACACTTTGGGAGCTGTAATGGTAGTCACTGTCAACCCTTTGGGAGCTGTAATGGTAGTCACTGTCAAACCTTTGGGAGCTGTAATGGTAGTCACTGTCAAACCTTTGGGAGCTGTAATGGTAGTCACTGGAGCTGTAATGGGAGTCACTGTCAACCCTTTGGGAGCTGTAATGGTAGTCACTGGAGCTGTAATGGGAGTCACTGTCAACCCTTTGGGAGCTGTAATGGTAGTCACTGTCAAACCTTTGGGAGTTGTAATGGTAGTCACTGTCAACCCTTTGGGAGCTGTAATGGTAGTCACTGTCAACCCTTTGGGAGCTGTAATGGTAGTCACTGTCAACCCTTTGGGAGCTGTAATGGTAGCCACTGTCAACCCTTTGGGAGCTGTAATGGTAGTCACTGTCAACCCTTTGGGAGTTTTAATGGTAGTCACTGTCAACCCTTTGGGAGCTGTAATGGTAGTCACTGTCAACCCTTTGGGAGCTGTAATGGTAGTCACTGTCAAACCTTTGGGAGCTGTAATGGTAGTCACTGTCAAACCTTTGGGAGCTGTAATGGTAGTCACTGTCAACCCTTTGGGAGCTGTAATGGTAGTCACTGTCAACCCTTTGGGAGCTGTAATGGTAGTCACTGTCAACCCTTTGGGAGTTGTAATGGTAGTCACTGTCAACACTTTGGGAGCTGTAATGGTAGTCACTGTCAACCCTTTGGGAGCTGTAATGGTAGTCACTGTCAAACCTTTGGGAGCTGTAATGGGAGACATTGTCAACACTTTGGGAGCTGTGATGGGAGTCACTGTCAACACTTTGGGAGCTGTGATGGGAGTCACTGTCAACACTTTGGGAGCTGTAATGGGAGTCACTGGAGCTGTAATGGTAGTCACTGGAGCTGTGATGGGAGTCACTGTCAACACTTTGGGAGCTGTAATGGTAGTCACTGTCAAACCTTTGGGAGCTGTAATGGTAGTCACTGTCAACCCTTTGGGAGCTGTAATGGTAGTCACTGTCAACCCTTTGGGAGCTGTAATGGTAGTCACTGGAGCTGTAATGGGAGTCACTGTCAACCCTTGGGGAGCTGTAATGGTAGTCACTGTCAACCCTTTGGGAGCTGTAATGGTAGTCACTGTCAAACCTTTGGGAGTTGTAATGGTAGTCACTGTCAACCCTTTGGGAGCTGTAATGGTAGTCACTGTCAACCCTTTGGGAGCTGTAATGGTAGTCACTGTCAACCCTTTGGGAGCTGTAATGGTAGTCACTGTCAACCCTTTGGGAGCTGTAATGGTAGTCACTGTCAACCCTTTGGGAGCTGTAATGGTAGTCACTGTCAACCCTTTGGGAGTTTTAATGGTAGTCACTGTCAACCTTTGGGAGTTGTAATGGTAGTCACTGTCAAACCTTTGGGAGTTGTAATGGTAGTTACTGTCAACCCTTTGGGAGCTGTAATGGTAGTCACTGGAGCTGTAATGGTAGTCACTGTCAACCCTTTGGGAGCTGTAATGGTAGTCACTGGAGGTGTAATGGTAGTCACTGTCAACCCTTTGGGAGCTGTAATCGTAGTCACTGTCAACACTTTGGGAGTTGTAATGGTAGTCACTGTCAACCCTTTGGGAGCTGTAATGGTAGTCACTGTCAACACTTTGGGAGTTGTAATGGTAGTCACTGTCAACACTTTGGGAGCTGTAATGGTAGTCACTGTCAACCCTTTGGGAGTTGTAATGGTAGTCACTGTCAACCCTTTGGGAGCTGTAATGGTAGTCACTGGAGCTGTAATGGTAGTCACTGTCAACCCTTTGGGAGCTGTAATGGTAGTCACTGTCAACCCTTTGGGAGCTGTAATGGTAGTCACTGTCAACCCTTTGGGAGCTGTAATGGTAGTCACTGTCAACCCTTTGGGAGTTGTAATGGCAGTCACTGTCAACCCTTTGGGAGCTGTAATGGTAGTCACTGTCAACCCTTTGGGAGTTGTAATGGTAGTCACTGTCAACACTTTGGGAGCTGTAATGGTAGTCACTGTCAACCCTTTGGGAGCTGTAATGGTAGTCACTGTCAACCCTTTGGGAGCTGTAATGGTAGTCACTGTCAACCCTTTGGGAGCTGTAATGGTAGTCACTGTCAACCCTTTGGGAGTTGTAATGGTAGTCACTGTCAACCCTTTGGGAGTTGTAATGGTAGTCACTGTCAACCCTTTGGGAGCTGTAATGGTAGTCACTGGAGCTGTAATGGTAGTCACTGTCAACCCTTTGGGAGCTGTAATGGGAGTCACTGGAGCTGTAATGGTAGTCACTGTCAACCCTTTGGGAGTTGTAATGGTAGTCACTGGAGCTGTAATGGGAGTCACTGTCAACCCTTTGGGAGCTGTAATGGTAGTCACTGTCAACCCTTTGGGAGCTGTAATGGTAGTCACTGGAGCTGTAATGGTAGTCACTGTCAACCCTTTGGGAGCTGTAATGGTAGTCACTGGAGTTGTAATGGTAGTCACTGTCAACCCTTTGGGAGTTGTAATGGTAGTCACTGTCAACACTTTGGGAGCTGTAATGGTAGTCACTGTCAACCCTTTGGGAGCTGTAATGGTAGTCACTGTCAACCCTTTGGGAGCTGTAATGGTAGTCACTGTCAACCCTTTGGGAGCTGTAATGGTAGTCACTGTCAACCCTTTGGGAGCTGTAATGGTAGTCACTGTCAACACTTTGGGAGTTGGAATGGTAGTCACTGTCAATAGTGTGGTGCCAGTCCTGGTGGTGGAGGACTAAGTGAAGAAGGTTGCAGAATGGTTAAGACGTTTATCTGCTAATGCAGAGTCTGCGAGGGCCCGGTTTCGAATCCCGCTCTCGCCCTTTCTGACTTTAGACTGCCAGTTATGAATGTATTGATTTTGTAACCTTTCTTTTATTTGTCGTTTAAAATCTGACAAGAGCGGCAAGGCCTTCAATATTCACTTGCGATACGCGTTAGATCCAGATCACGTATCATGCCGAAAAAAAGAGATCATTGAAAATGTGTTCTGCGTTAAGAATTCTTTGAAATCTACGCTTAGGACTTCATTCATATCAAGCTGTGCCAGAGCTGCCAGCTGCTGGCTGGATATTGTGTGTTGCTGTGAACTGCAGAGGAGGAAGACAATGATTACTAATATCAGAATTTGTGTTTTTGTGCCAGTGGAGTGATGGCCTAGAGGTAACGCGTCCGCCTTGGAAGCGAGAGAATCTGAGTGCGCTGGTTCGAATCACGGTTCAGCCGCCCATATTTTCTCCCCCTCCACTAGACCTTGAGTGGTGGTCTGGACGCTAGTCATTCGGATGAGACGATAAACCGAGCTCCCGTGTGCAGCATGCATTTAGCGCACGTAAAAGAACCCACGGCAACAAAAGGGTTGTTCCTGGCAAAATTCTTTAGAAAAATCCACTTCGATAGGAAAAACAAATAAAACTACACGCAGGAAAAATACAAAAAAATGGGTGGCGCTGTAGTGTAGCGACGCGCTCTCCCTGGGGAGAGCAGCCCGAATTTCACACAGAGAAATCTGCTGTGATAAAAAGAAATACAAATACAAATATTTCCTTCTCACTTTCTTTCTCTCTCACTCTGCAGTCTGACGCCAACATTTTGAATGAAACAATATAATAGAAAACAAATTTTACATCAGATATACAAGTTTCTCACGACAAACACAAAAGCTGCACTCCACTGTGAGTGCTTGTGCACCCGTCCACTTCTGCCCACACCAGATGTTCTTTCCCTGAAACCAATGCGAGGGAATCGAATCTAACGTCCTAATAATAGATTATATTTTCACGCTTTCATTTCCATCTCCATTACTGCCTGCTCTTTACACTGGTAACAAATTTACTTTCTCACTCCATCCATACAGCTGCTAATAATAATACATTTACAGTATTAAAATTTTTCACACATTAATTACAGTGAGTAAGCATGTCACAAATGAAACTCAGCGTCATATTCGCAAAACATTCGTTCTCCATTGTTTCAAACTTTAGCATCACTTTAGTTACACAAGTCAATTTATCATCGATAATAAATCAGTCAAAAAAAGAACATATTTACTGGTCAGCCCAAAGTATAAACCGAGGAATAAATCTGCAAGACAAGTCTGATCTGCAGCCAGTCTGTTCCACAAGTGGTCGCCGACATCCTGCCCACACTCACCCAGTCACCAAACTCACATCCTGCCCACACTCACCCAGTCACCAAACTCACATCCTGCCCACACTCACCCAGTCACCAAACTCACCTACATCCTGCCCACACTCACCCAGTCACCAAACTCACATCCTGCCCACACTCACCCAGTCACCAAACTCACATCCTGCCCACACTCACCCAGTCACCAAACTCACATCCTGCCCACACTCACCCAGTCACCAAACTCACCTACATCCTGCCCACACTCACCCAGTCACCAAACTCACCTACATCCTGCCCACACTCACCCAGTCACCAAACTCACCTACATCCTGCCCACACTCACCCAGTCACCAAACTCACATCCTGCCCACACACACACATACATTCACCAAACTCACCTACATCCTGCCCACACTCACCCAGTCACCAAACTCACATCCTGCCCACACACACACATACATTCACCAAACTCACCTACATCCTGCCCACACTCACCCAGTCACCAAACTCACATCCTGCCCACACACACACATACATTCACCAAACTCACCTACATCCTGCTCACACACACTCTTCCAGTCACCAAACTGACCTACATCCTGCCCACACTCACCCAGTCACCAAACTCACATCCTGCCCACACACACACATACATTCACCAAACTCACCTACATCCTGCTCACACACACTCTTCCAGTCACCAAACTCACCTACATCCTGCCCACACTCACCCAGTCACCAAACTCACATCCTGCCCACACACACACATACATTCACCAAACTCACCTACATCCTGCTCACACACACTCTTCCAGTCACCAAACTCACCTACATCCTGCTCACACACACTCTTCCAGTCACCAAACTCACATCCTGCCCACACTCATCCATTCACCAAACTCACCTACATCCTGCCCACACACATCCATTCACCAAACTCACCTACATCCTGCCCACACACACACATCCATTCACCAAACTCACCTACATCCTGCCTACACTCATCCATTCACCAAACTCACCTACATCCTGCCCACACATCCATTCAGCAAACTCACATCCTGCCCACACACATCCATTCACCAAACTCACATCCTGCCCACACTCATCCATTCACCAAACTCCCCTACATCCTGCCCACACATCCATTCAGCAAACTCCCCTACATCCTGCCCACACAGACTCATCCATTCCCCAAACTCACCTACATCCTGCCCACACACACTCATCCATTCCCCAAACTCACCTACATCCTGCCCACACACACTCATCCATTCACCAAACTCACCTACATCCTGCCCACACACACTCATCCATTCCCCAAACTCACCTACATCCTGCCCACACACACTCATCCATTCCCCAAACTCACCTACATCCTGCCCACACACACTCATCCATTCACCAAACTCACATACTGCCCACACACACTCATCCATTCACCAAACTCACATACTGCCCACACACACTCATCCATTCACCAAACTCACATACTGCCCACACACACTCATCCATTCACCAAACTCACATACTGCCCACACACACTCACCCAGTCACCAAACTCACACACTGGCCACACACACTCATCCAGTCACCAAACTCACACACTGGCCACACACACTCACCCAGTCACCAGACTCACACACTGGCCAATCAGCACATGGAAACACCATACCAACCGGCAAACAGGAATCGGAGCTGATGAAAAACCAAACAGCTAGATAAAAATAGACGCCTACAGTCAACAACAGTCTCACTGAGACCGAATTTGATGACAGTGCACACGTCATTTTGCACTTTCCTGCCAAGGATGCCAGTGATAAATGTTCACACTGCTCACCAGCCAGCACCAGCCACCATTCTTTTTTGCCGCGTGCTCACAAAACAGATGGCGGGCTAATTCAAGGGACGGAACTCTTCAATGATAATGGCGTGAATCCCAGTGATCATAATGGACGAAGAAAAACGTATCATCGCTGTGCATTAGTATCTTATGACAAAGAAGATGAAAACTCGTCTTTCTGCCTTATTAAACCTTCTGTACATTTCTCTTCCAGATTTTGGAAGGTATCACATCGCATTCTTTTACATTTCATGTTTGAGGATCACTTATCACCAATGGCATTAAATGATGCTATTCTTCATGTGTGCTACGATTACGATTCATGGGATAGATGTATCAAGAATTTCGTTTCAATGTATGCCTTTTAAATTCTGCCACAATAATATTCGTTTCTTCTTTGCGAGGAGCACCGTATTGCTTCTAGTTGGCAGCAATGGCTGTGTCTAACTGAAGTGTGTTGCAGTGTCGGGCTGACGGCAACTGGCTGTGTCTGACAGAAGTGTGTTGCTGTGTCAGGCTGACGGCAACTGGCTGTGTCTAACTGAAGTGTGTTGCTGTGTCGGGCTGACGGCAACTGGCTGTGTCTAACTGAAGTGTGTTGCTGTGTCGGGCTGACGGCAACTGGCTGTGTCTAACTGAAGTGTGTTGCTGTGTCGGGCTGACGGCAACTGGCTGTGTCTAACTGAAGTGTGTTGCTGTGTCAGGCTGACGGCAACTGGCTGTGTCTGACAGAAGTGTGTTGCTGTGTCGGGCTGACGGCAACTGGCTGTGTCTGACAGAAGTGTGTTGCTGTGTCGGGCTGACGGCAACTTGCTGGCAGCAAGTGACAGGTCTTAATGTGAACCTAGCCTAATTCCAGACACTTATGAAATTTCCTAAATGGAAGGAAACAGTGCTGCTAAAATCGTTTGTGCAATCTAGCCAAGAAATCCAACATACAGCATTTGGAAAAGATGAGACGGAGCCCAGGTTATCAATTACTATTTAAACCTAATCAAACCAAACTTTTCGTGTTCTGCTATGGAGACAAATGAGGTATGATATGGTTTAATTAACTGACCCTTGTAATGAAGAATTGGGCCCACCACGACGAGAAATGACCTGTAACATCAACCACAACCGATGCTTGTTGTCTCAAGCCGCCATGTTTTTTGTTGTTGTTTTTTTCCCCTGCTAACCTTTTCATGGTTTGTGTTGCCAAAAACGGAAAGAGCAAGATGGCGGCACAATAGTTTATCGACTGAATCCGCATCAAATTGAGCAAAATAGTTATCAGATTGGAGACGAATTCCACTGAAAATGGGTCACAACATCTACTAATGGTAATATCGTTTCATGTGGAGTGATGGCCTAGAGGTAACGCGTCCGCCTAGGAAGCAAGAGAATCTGAGCGCACTGGTTCGAATCACGGCTCAGTCACCGATATTTTCTCCCCCTCCACTACACCTTGAGTGGTGGTCTGGACGCTAGTCACTCGGATGAGACGATAAACCGAGGTCCCGTGTGCAGCATGCACTTAGCACATGTAAAAGAACCCACGGCAACAAAATGGTTGTTCCTGGTAAAATTCTGTAGAAAAATCCACTTCGATAGGAAGGACAAATAAAACTGCACGCAGAAAAAAAAGAAAAAAAGAAAAAAAAAGAAAAAAGAATGGGTGGCGCTGTAGTGTGGCGACACGCTCTCTCCCTGGGGAGAGCAGCCCGAATTTTACACAAGAAAAGAGAAATACAAGGAAATCAGTGCACGAAAATTGCCGGTAAAATAGGTCCCTGAATTCAGGATGCTGAGTAGAAGTTGACCTACCTGTCTGTGAGAACGCCAACCTGTCGTGGGTATTTTGGGACGTGGCAGTGCGAGCACTCAGGAGTAATGGGTGTCCCTCACGCATTCACTGGGTGTGTGTGTGTCTCCGTCTGTAGCAGATCTGGGTAGTTGTTAACACCATTGCAAAGCACGTGTGTAGTGTGCGCGTGTGTGTCTGTGTGTGTGTGCCGAGGCAGAATTTTGTCTCAGAAAGAAAATGCGCGCGGTGACGAAAAATAGGAAATTACGTCATTTGAACCAACCATGACAACAATTGCAACACACACACACACACACACACACAATGATGGGGATAAAATATATCAATTCTATAGAAAGGCGATGGGTCATGATGCAATTGTTTTTTCCTCTGTCAGGGAAACAGATCGTGAACTGACATAAAATGCCCTCCCCCCCCACCCCCCCACCAAGTTTTTAGATTCTCACTTTGTACTTTTGAATCTCTTTCACTGATAATTTTCTGTGTGAAACACTCACTAGCGCCAAATATTTGAGACACAGTCATACAATGAGGATCATGTCAAAATAACACAGTGGACTGGTTCACTTCAAACTTCGCCAGGGGGTGAATTTTAGTCATTGTTCCACTGCGCGGGAAACTGGCTGTAGCTGTCAAACTTTGTTATACTGTGAAAAATGGTCCTTTTTATATGACTCCTTGATGTCGACTTAAGTCGCCTATGGCGGTGATCTGTCTGGTCCACGTAAGTCACTTATGGCGGTGATCTGTCTGGTCCACGTAAGTCGCTTATGGTGGTGATATGTCTGGTCCATGTAAGTCACTTATGGCGGTGATATGTCTGGTCCACGTAAGTCGCTTATGGTGGCAAATGCTTTAAAAGGAAAATGGAGCATTGACCGTTTGATGTTCTGTCGGGAAAATATTTATCCTCAGCGTCTGATGGACTCATTCCCCCTTCAACAGCCCAATCAGTTTTCAGTTTCAGCTGTTGTTTCAGTTTCTCAAAGAGGCGTCACTGCATGCGGACAAACCCATATATGCCACACAACATCTCCCAGGCTAATAAGTCCTTGACCAGCAGCTCAGCATAGCTAGGATTTAAGTGCTTGCATACACATTTTTTATCTGTTAAAGTAGATTTGTTTTGCATAATATTTTCAGAGGACATTACTTTTGTTGCCATGTGTTATTTTCAGTGCGCTGAGTGCTTGCTGCACACAGGACCTCAGTTTATCATCTCATCCGAGTGCTTAATTCTCCGCTCACACTCGTGAGAAAGGGCGAGACAGAGATTCGAAACTAAACCCTCAAGGACATTGTATTGGCAGAAAAGCGTCTTAACCATTCTGCCACCTTCCTCAATCAGCAAGTAACCACTGGCCGCAGACAACACTGAAAGATGCTTACGGTCACTTCCACATGGCAGGATTAACTCTCTCCATACGAACGGCGAAAGAGACGACGTTAACAGCGTTTCACCCCAGTTACCATCATCAAAATATTGCAAGCGGAAGGCTCTTATACTGAAGACGTGAATGTTGACAAAGAATACCACAATTCTGACGACGGAAGCTAAAGGTTGGGTCATTCAGACACTCACTGGACATCCGAGGGGTCTGTGTAGAGGAGAAGAGAGGACTACCGTACTGAGTGAGTTAACCTGTTTGGCTGCATGGATGATCTGCCAGGCCTGCCATGGTTGTTTTTTTTAAACATCAGATAATGACGGTCCAGCCTGATGATCTGCTGCTCTCCGTTCCTTCCAAACAAATTATATACTGAACACACCACGCCCGCATTCAGATGATGGCTGCCTTTAATTAAAAAAACTGTCGTCAGTTTCACTCACGAGTTACTCAAAAGGACTTAAATCTTTTCTTCTCTCTATGTTTATCTTCAATATCTTCTAAATTTTCCTTTTAAAATGTTACATGTCTGAGTGTGTATGTGTGCTTGCCTGTCTGACTGAACGACACAGGAAACGAATGATGAGCGCCCAATGGCAGCCGTCAGTCGGCTCTACCCAGGTAGGCAGCCTGTTGTGCAAACGACTCTGTGTTTGTAAAGCGTTTAGGGCTTGGTCTCAGACCGAGGATAGGCAATATATGAGTAATGATATCATTCATTCATCATCATTCATATCGGGTCACGGAAGTCTATCGCGAACAATGAAGACGTCAGTGACTCTGGAGATGATGGAGTCACGGAATCCTGAGCGACAGAATGCGTAAATGGAAGCCACGGGTCGCCCGAGCACCCTGACGTCCTTTCGGCCCAGTCGCTGTAGCCAGGGAGGAATGCAGGGCTACAAGTCCTGACAAGACAAGGCAAGGCAAGGCAAGACACTGACAAGGCAAGGCAAGGCAAGGCAAGACACAGACAAGGCAAGGCAAGACACAGACAAGGCAAGGCAAGGCAAGGCAAGGCAAGGCAAGGCAAGACATTGGCAAGGCAAGGCAAGGCAAGGCAAGACATTGGCAAGGCAAGGCAAGGCAAAGACAAGGCAAGGCAAGGGAAGCCAAGACACAGACAAGACAAGACAAGGCAAGGCAAGACACTGACAAGGCAAGGCAAGGCAATGAACAATGAACAAATGTTTGAACAAATGAACAAATGTTTTATTGAGGGTAACTGGATAAGCTGGAAGCTTCTTTACACCATGCCCTCCCTCACACACAAACACACACACCCACTCACATGCACAACAAAAAAAAAAAAAAAAAAAAAAAAAAAGAAAGAAAGAAAAAAAGTGAAGAAAAAAGAATATCGGTACGGACACTCGGTGTAGACGGTAACAACAACAACAACTACAACAACAAGAGTTAATCACGAAACATAAAAAAAAAATAGCATGGAATATAACTCTCACACACACACACACACACACACACACACACACACACACACACACACACACACACGCACGCACGCACGCACCAGCTTACGCACGCATGTATACACGGACTGATATACACTAATCTTCTGAGCTCCTTTCCCTGTTCACATTGTCAGAGGGCAAGGAAAAAAATGTTATTGTGTAGATGCTCTCTCAAGAAGCTCAAACAAAATACGGAATATAAGAATTATTTATAATTGATTCATGAGATATTTTTGGTACTCTTTTTTGAATGATACCAAGGTGGATTTATTTTTCAAATAGTCGGGAATTTCATTCCATAGTTTACCACCAGAATACATGAGAGATGTCATGAAAAGGTTTGTTCTCGGACGAGGGATAGAAATGGTATTTTTGACACGAACACTTTTTTCCGGAAATTTCCTCTGAAGGTAGGATAGTGCTAATTTCTTTTTAATTTTGTACATAAAAACACCTTTATTAAAGATACATTTGAGATGGAAAGGAAGAATGTTTAGTTCTTTGTAGTCGTTAGTATAGACAGAAGATTTGAGGAGAATAATCTTGAGAGAACGTCTGTATATGCTTATGAGTGGTTTCAAGCAATTTTTGCTTGCTAAGTCCCAGCATGTTGAGGCATAGTCGATGTCAGGTTGAATGTATGCGTGAAAAAATAACTTGCGGGTATGTTGATCAAGGAAATGTTTAATTCATGTTTAAGACATGAAGACAACAAGGCAAGGCAAGGCAAGGCAAGACACTGACAAGGCAAGGCAAGGCAAGGCAAGACATGAAGACAACAAGGCAAGGCAAGGCAAGACACTGACAAGGCAAGGCAAGGCAAGGCAAGGCAAGACATGAAGACAACAAGGCAAGGCAAGGCAAGACATAGACAAGGCAAGGCAAGGCAAGAAGACAAGACAAGGCAAGGCAAGGCAAGGCAAGGCAAGGCAACACAAGGCAAAATTCTTTAATTTCGAGGATGATAGATAAGCACTTGCGTGTTTTTATTTCTTTTTTTTTTCTCCCAGTCATCACCCTGAACAGGGTCTGCACTTCTCTGATGCTACATAAAGCCATCAGTGTGGGAATGGTGATACAAAGAACAAGAAAAGAAAAGAAAGTAAAACGCACGAACACACACGCGCGCATATGCACACACACACACACACACACAGACGCACAGACAGACACACACACACACACACACACAGACAGACGGACAGACAGACAGACACACACACACAGACGGACAGACACACACACACACACATACACACAGACAGACAGACGGACAGACAAACAGACACACACACACACACACACACACACACACACACACACACACACAGACGGACAGACACACACACACACACACATACACACACAGACAGACGGACAGACACACACACACACACACACACACACACACACACAGACGGACAGACACACACACACACACACACACACACACACACACACACACACACACATACACACACTAATATTCACATGCATTCCCTTTCCTTTATCCACTTCTTTACTCCTTTCCGTCTAAAAACACTTATAGTGAATAGACGTTAAACTGAAGATAAAACACACACAGACGCGCGCGCACACACACACACACACACACACACACACAGAGGCACACATATGGTATTGATAATATACATAGGAAAAAGAAACATAAAGAACACACACACACACACACACACACACGCACAGACACTCACACACACGCACGCCAGCGCGCGCGCATCCACACACACACACACACACACACACACACACACACACAGGCACACGCATGGTATTGATAATATACATAGGAAAAAGAAACATAAAGAACACACACACACACACACACACACACACACACACACACACACACACACACACACACACAGGCACACGCATGGTATTGATAATATACATAGGAAAAAGAAACATAAAGAACACACACACACACACACACACACACACACGCACAGACACTCACACACACGCACGCCAGCGCGCGCGCATCCACAAAGACACACACACACACACACACACACAGGCACACGCATGGTATTGATAAGATACACAGCACAGCAGCTCTGTAGGTTTTGATTTTGGTGCTGAGACTGATGCCTTTGTTGTTCCTCAGCCTGTTGTTGAGTCTGCCAAAGGCAGAGCTAGCCTTGGCGATACGCAGCGTCACTTCTGCGTCAAGGGCTCCGTTGCTGCATAGGGTGCTGCCCAGGTAGCAAAACTTGTCGACTGACTTGATCTCTGTGTCATCGATCTTGATTGCAGGTGGGCGGGGGGGGGGGGGGGAGGCACTGGCGTTCTGTGAGCTAGCTGGCTGGTACATGGACTCGGTCTTGCTGAGGCTGATGGTGAGTCCAAAGCGCCTGCAGGAGGTTGAAAACCTGTCCATAATGAATTGCATGTCCCCATGGGTGTGTGCAGCAAGAGCGCAGTCATCAGCGAAGAGGAACTCTCTCAACAGTGCCTCTATCTATCTGTCTATCTACCTGTCTGTCTGTCTGTCCGTCCGTCCATCAACGTATCTAGTGAGTCACTGATCGGTTCCATCGTTCATTCCTTTATTTTAGCTCCTTTGTGTACTTGGCAAGGAAGTCGTGATTTAAACACACCCAGCAGTTTCTCTTCTTGCAGTCGCTGTCGTCGATGTGAGGCCACATTCCACATGTACAGTACAGGGTTCAGAGAAGAGCTGAGTGGTAACACGAACACAACTAGACTGTCACGTATCTTCACTGACACAGCAGCACTGTGCAAAGTCATCACTGTAACCAGACCAAGAGAGAACCAGAAAACAGCTTCCTCTACAGCCACGTTTCCCATCAGCTGGGCAGAATGATACACAGATCTGTTTATGGCATCAAGTCCAATCAGGTATTTTGGTGACTGTTTGTAAATGACAGCTTGACATGTCACGATCATTACGCTCAATGTGAAGTTGAATATGGCGATCACTGTGAACCACCTGAACTCCTGACTGGACGTGTAGTGAACAAATAAAGCCAGACGACACAGACCCGACTGGCTGTTGAGGCCCCAGTGTGACAACGCTGGAACGAAAGGTATCAGGGACAAGGAGAGTGCAAGGAACCAGGTCACTGCACAGGTCAAGGCTGTGAACTGTGTTCTGAATCTCCACGAGCTGACAGGAGCACAAGCCGCCACGGTGTGACCCAGTGTGAGAAACCAGATGGTCAGCATGGACAGCTGACTGGACAGAATGCAGAGGAACCCTGCCACTTGACAAGTCACACTGCTGGTCCATGCTTTTTCCTGCAAAACGTATCTTCCTTTGAAAACTTCATTAGCCACGATAGTTATACCGACATTGATTCCCATACACACACTGGCAAATAGCAAGTGGGCAGCAAATGTGATAAAGCAGCTTTCAAGCTTTTTCCTGGCTGCATATAGAGCCACGTAGCAAACAGAGCTTCCCAGAACAGCTGAGGTGCATATCAGCCAAAAGAAAACCTCCAGCACTGTGGTTGGTATTAGTGCTGTGCACGAGAACAGCACTGGGCTAGGTGCTGAGCATTTTATTTCTGTCAACAGACTTGGCAGTAAATCATCACAGCAGAGTCTATAATTTGAGACAGAAATGATTTTTAACATTTTCTGTTTCTTCCATAAGTCGAATGGAAATTCGTTGATGGGATTCCCTAGCATGTCGATTTCGGTAAGTTGCGGTATGTAGTTAAAGCCTATACGTCCAATATATTTCATGTCAGAAAAAGACAGATTCAGTGTAGTAACATGTGGCAAATATATGGAAAAATACTGATCATATATCTCAATATCTGTTAGAGATAAATCGATAACTTTAAGGGCATGGTGTACAGCTTTGAGCAAATGTCTTGTCGTTAATCTTACAGGGTTGTTTTCTAGTTTCAAAAATATTAGATTCGGTAGTTTTTCGATAATGGCCATATTCAGGAATGTCAAATAGTTATGTTCAAGATCAATGACTTGCAAGTTGGGGAGCGTCATTGTGGAGATATTAGTTATTGAACAGTGACCCAGCTTCAGGTACACAAGACAGGGACTGGCGATGAAGTCAGACGGCACCATTCCTGAGCCTGTAGCGTCCACGTAGCGAAGCTGAGGGAAGAGAAAGGAGGAGAAACGTTCACGACACAAAAAGGAGTGACCGTGACACAGGCAGCTCTTGGGACAACTCCTGTCACACATCAGTTCATCATCCCGCTGTGGGCACTGACCCCAGCCATCACACATATCATCTGCATGGACACACACTGTGGATGCCTTACAACGGTAGAAACCTGGGCAGGTCACTCTCTCGCAGTTCTCTTCATCTTCTCCATAGATGCAGTCAGAAAATCCATTGCACCGAGTATACACAGGGAGACAATACATCCAGCTGCTTGTACAGCCGTAGTGAGTATGGGGACATGGCCCCTCAGCCTGCATTGAATGCCGGGTAAAGTAACCACTACCGTCAAGACTGACAACTAACCGATGCTTTCTGCCTTCTGTGTTCTGACTGCTATAGACACTGTCTGTCAAACAGCTGGTTTCGTCAGAGTCGTCCACACAGTCTGAGTGGTCATTGCATCGCTGGCTGTGCATCACACACTGACCGTTGGAACACTGAAACCCGTCACATGAGGGATGGTTACAGAACGACTCATCACTGTTGTCTGGACAATCCTGTCTGAAGTCACACACCAAAGTGTCGTGGACGACAGTGTTGCCGTCATCACATCTAAACGCAGCATCCGTGGAAACGGTTCTTTCTCCAGGAACAATCGTCACAGTGGTCAGATTAGTCTCGGCAAAGAGAAAGCAATGCTGTTTAACCCTTGTTCCCCCACAGTGGCTGTTGCGATCACACAACAAAAATGAACGTGTCATGTGACCATCTGGACAAAGAAACAATGTCTGTCGTGTTTGCAGAAAGAGGGATGGCGGTGAAATCAAATGAGTTAACTGAATTAGTGCAGGCACACTGTTTTTGATCTTTGGCCTGTTTTCACAGAGAAGGTCTTGTATTGATTTTGAACGCATCACATTGTCGTCCACCAGCTGCATGGATTTCAGACTGATAGCAAGGACAGTTCTTGAAGGATGGTATGGCGTGTCCGATCTGAAGTGATCCAGGTCGTATATCACAGTATCGTCAGACCACTTACGGAATTTACTGTAGAAGAAGGGACACTTGTACCAACCTGAAATGTGATCAATAAGCGTTTCAAAAACATGGAAGTTTTTGAAAATGCTCAGAGAGTCATTTTGTTCTTTCCTGGTCTTCAGTGAAGCTAATGTACCTCCCATTTTCAGACATTCTATTTCTGCTAGTTGCTGCGGAGTCCTGGCATTCAAAGAGACCAGTTGGAAGCACTTTTCATAGGAAGCCACCAGACCCTGGCAGTCAGCACTGCTGAAGGGACAGTGCTCCGTTTCATCTTGTCCATCTTCACACTCTGGCTTGAAGTTACAGTGCAGGTGATCCTGAAATGCAGAATAGTGATCCACGGAGCAATTGAACATGCTGTTTCCTAACGTATGGGGTTCATCAGCTTTAGAAAGAAAAGAAAAGAATATTTTCAAACCACGATCTGCGTCACCCCACTTTGAATAAAGTTGAATTTGAAGAAAAGTTTGGAAGACTAAAGCTCTTTCCCTGTACGCACTACACACCCTTCTATAAGTTTGGCGGTGTGTGTTCGGTTTGATGTACATCAGCTGTGTTTTCATGCCTCTGCAGACATGCGATAGGGATTGCTGGAAACTGACCATGATGACCATCCCAGCAGGGGATTTCACATCTTCAGAGAACTGGAAGCGTGTGCCTGCATAAGGCACTGTCACATATCCACGGTGTCCCCGTGAGTGTGTGATAAAAACATGACTGTTTATTACCGCCATGGCGTTTGTAATTGCCGGGCTGTTGACGTTCAATACAAGCATGTAGTTCTCACGCGACTCGAAAAATATTTCTTGCAGAGAATGAAAACTGCATTTCAGTTCTGCCAAAGGTCGATATTGACGGAAAAATATCTTGTCGTACAGAACCATTCTCCAGTGTCTGGAATCGCACCAATACTCCGTCCGTTGAACGTGAGCACGGACATACATACCCCGGGGTACCAGCACGTGCAGCAGACAGAAAGGGGTGGAGCCATCACACACCCCATACACCAGTCCCTGGTGTGCTGGGAACTGTGGCAAGTCAGTGGCACACCTTGACACGTTGACATGAAGGACTGTGCTGTTGGTGGTGGTCTGGTTTCTCAGGTATTCCGCACCTGCACAGACTTCCTCCAGGTGGGGTGGACTGGCAGTGGTGACAGCGGGGACAGCAGGGATCCTCACAGTGAACAACATCAACCGACAGACCCACAGGAAGAAGAACGGGCCACCTTGTCTTCTGGGTCCTGAAACTGACGTGACATCCGTCATGGTTCTTCCTCACACAGTGATGTGTGTGTGTGTGTGTGTGTGTGTGTGTGTGTGTGTGTGTGTGTGTGTGTGTGTGAACATGCGAGTGTATGACTTGGTCTGTGTCAGATGAACAACAACAAACAAAAGTAATTTGTAAACAAATTATACCAGAAATTTTACCAGTGCATGCATGGAGTACAAGGGAAAAGAACTCGTGACAACAAGATTTAACAGCGCATAAAAAAAACAAAACAAAAACAAAACAACCCCCCCAAAAACAAAAGAAAACAAACAAACAAACAAAGAAACAAAACAACAACAAAAAACCCAAAACAAAACAAGAACAACAACAAAAAAACAAAACAAAACAAACAAACGGTGAGTCTGTTTGCGCGTGCGTACATGTGTGTCTGTGTCTGTGTCTGTGCGTGTGCGCGCGCGTGCGTGTATGTGTGATTATGTTGGATGGTTGTTTGACTGGGTGCTGTTTGGTTGTTTTGGTTTGGTTTGGTTGGCAAGTTGAATAGTTGGTTCTTTCCTTTCAAGATAAAACTTGAACTGCAATCAGTTTTTCATGTGAACATTAACTGACTCAGTACGGCCAGTCCTCTCTTCTCCTCTACACAGACCCCTCGGATGTCCAGTGGGTGTCTGAATGACCCAACCTTTAGCTTCCGTCGTCAGAATTGTGGTATTCTTTGTCAACATACACCTCTTCAGTATAAGAGCCTTCCGCTTGCAATATTTTGATGATGGTAATTGGGGTGAAACGCTGTTAACGTCGTCTCTTTCGCCGTTCGTATGGAGAGAGTTAAGTGGACATCCCTGGTCTAATATATCATGCTTTGCACATTCCAGTATGATTTTGACAAACCTGAATTTCCCAGTTTCCCAGTGAGCTGCGAGAGACAGGAACCGATGGAGAGAACTGGTGTGGGAATCATCTGCGGTGCCCCGACGACCCTTCACTGGGTTATTGGATAGGTGAAGGTGAAGGAGTATGATGTCAAATTGCGACGTTCATGTGTGTGTGTGTGTGTGTGTGTGTGTGTGTGTGTGTGTGTGTGTGTCTGCATGTTTCACATTTATTTTCTCATTTATCTTTTGTTGTTGTTGTTGTTGTAATATTATTATTAGTAGTAGTAGCATTTTTATGTATTTATCTATTATTTTTTATTTATTTTATTTTATTTATTTTTTTTATTTGTTATTTATTTATTTATTTACTTTATTTTATATAATTCTTTCTTTCTTTATTTCTTTATTTACTTTTCTGGAGGCCTGACTAAGCGCGTTGGGTTACGCTGTTGGTCAGGCATCTGCTTGGCAGATGTGGTGCAGCGTATATGGATTTGACCGAACGCAGTGACGCCTCCTTGAGCTACTGATACTGATACTGATACTGACGTTCATGTCCTATTCCGAAATTCCATTCTCTCTTCGTGTACCACTTTTCTCCCGTAGTGCAGTAGTACGGACCGCGTTGACTCCAGGGTAAGAAGGGAAAGAACTTTGAAATAAAACCGAAACAGTTGTACTCACCTTGAGGGAAGGTTGTTTTGCAAGCGCTAGCGTGGATTGATGAAAACTGGAGAAAATTCAGCAACAGAAGATTAACCACAGAAGTGAAGATCACGTGAGGATGTGTGTACTTGAAGATGAAGAGTGTATTTTCTGACTTCTCAAAATGCCTTCCATTACCAAGGTGTGAAGGTGTGCGACTGACGTCAGGGGTGAAGCCCCCTTTTCCCCCGTTTAAAAAAAAATCTATATATTTATCAATTTCGATAACGAAAAAGAAATGTTTTGTTAAGTGATAGATCAAATTAGATCACAGATGGTAGAATGTTTAACTGGTAGATCAAATTAGATCACAGATGGTAGAATGTTTAACTGGTAGATCAAATTAGATCACAGATGGTAGAATGTTTAACTGATAGATCAAATTAGATCACAGATGGTAGAACGTTTAACTGATAGATCAAATTAGATCACAGATGGTAGAATGTTTAACTGATAGATCAAATTAGATCACAGATGGTAGAACGTTTAACTGATAGATCAAATTAGATCACAGATGGTAGAATGTTTAACTGATAGATCAAATTAGATCACAGATGGTAGAATGTTTAACTGATAGATCAAATTAGATCACAGATGGTAGAATGTTTAACTGATAGATCAAATTAGATCACAGATGGTAGAATGTTTAACTGATAGATCAAATTAGATCACAGATGGTAGAATGTTTAACTGATAGATCAAATTAGATCACAGATGGTAGAACGTTTAACTGATAGATCAAATTAGATCACAGATGGTAGAATGTTTAACTGATAGATCAAATTAGATCACAGATGGTAGAACGTTTAACTGATAGATCAAATTAGATCATAGATGGTAGAATGTTTAACTGATAGATCAAATTAGATCATAGATGGTAGAATGTTTAACTGATAGATCAAATTAGATCATAGATGGTAGAATGTTTAACTGATAGATCAAATTAGATCATAGATGGTAGAATGTTTAACTGATAGATCAAATTAGATCACAGATGGTAGAATGTTTAACTGATAGATCAAATTAGATCATAGATGGTAGAATGTTTAACTGATAGATCAAATTAGATCACAGATGGTAGAACGTTTAACTGATAGATCAAATTAGATCACAGATGGTAGAATGTTTAACTGGTAGATCAAATTAGATCACAGATGGTAGAATGTTTAACTGATAGATCAAATTAGATCACAGATGGTAGAACGTTTAACTGATAGATCAAATTAGATCACAGATGGTAGAACGTTTAACTGATAGATCAAATTAGATCACAGATGGCAGAACGTTTAACTGACGCACGTATTCCTGCACACCGGAATGTTGCTCTCCCTTGGTTTCTTATGAGTGATCTCCTCCTGGTGTGTTACCTCGCGGGGTCTTCCGTCACCCTGGTCCCTTGCCCTCAGTCAATGAACAGCGCACAAGAGGCAACAAACCAAGTTGACGTCAGACACAGCTACGGATCCACTTCGGAGAAGACACTACAGCGGCTAAGCCATTATTGTCAGACGTTAAGCGTTCAGGTTCATAATTCAGTTACAACGTCTTTCCCAGGGCAGGTGTCAGAACCTGATTGATGTGGATACTTATATAGCGCCTATCCTCGGCCAGAGACCAAGCTCTAAGCGCTTTACATACACGGGGACGTTTGCACCACAGGCTGCCTACCTGGGTAGAGCCGACTGACGGCTGCCACTGGGCGCTCATCATTCGTTTCCTGTGTCATTCAATCAGATTTCAGACGCACACGCATACACACTCAGACAGACATGTAACATTTTACGTGTATAACCGTTTTTATTTATTTACCCCGCCATGTAGGCAGCCATACTCCGTTTTCAGGGGTGTGCTTGCTGGGTATATTCTTGTTTCCATAACCCACTGAACGCTGACATGGATTACAGGATCTTTAGCGTGCGTATTTGATCTTCTGCGTGCACATACACACGAAGGGGGTTCAGGCACTAGCAGGTCTGCACATGTGTGGACCTGGGAGATCGGAAAAATCTCCACCCTTTACCCACCGGGCGCACCGAGATTCGAACCCAGGACCCTCAGATTGAAAGTCCAGCGCTTTAACCACTCGGCCATTGCGCCCGTCAGGAGGAAGGTGGCACAATGGTTCAGACAACCATCTGCCTACAACACAGTGTCCATGAGGGTCTGTGCTCCATTCGTCAGGAGGAAGGTGGCACAATGGTTCAGACAACCATCTACCTACAACACAGTGTCCGTGAGGGTCTGTGCTCCATTCGTCAGGAGGAAGGTGGCACAATGGTTCAGACAACCATCTACCTACAACACAGTGTCTGTGAGGGTGTGGGTTCCATTCGTCAGGAGGAAGGTGGCACAATGGTTCAGACAACCATCTACCTACAACACAGTGTCCATGAGGGTCTGTGCTCCATTCGTCAGGAGGAAGGTGGCAGAATGGTTCAGACAACCATCTACCTACAACACAGTGTCTGTGAGGGTGTGGGTTCCATTCGTCAGGAGGAAGGTGGCACAATGGTTCAGACAACCATCTACCTACAACACAGTGTCTGTGAGGGTCTGTGCTCCATTCGTCAGGAGGAAGGTGGCACAATGGTTCAGACAACCATCTACCTACAACACAGTGTCTGTGAGGGTCTGTGCTCCATTCGTCAGGAGGAAGGTGGCACAATGGTTCAGACAACCATCTACCTACAACACAGTGTCCGTGAGGGTCTGTGCTCCATTCCAACTCTCGTCCTTTCTCCCAAGTTGGGCTTGGAAAAGATGAAAGTGAGCGTCTAGTTATGTGGATGAGACGATAGACCGAGGTCCCACGTGCAACACGCACTTGGCGCAACGAATACGAAACATGTAGAAACAAAAGAGTAGATATATACACATATGTGAATCGATCTATCATATCTCTCTCTCTCTCTCTCTCTCCGGTGTAAACCCAAGTGGTATATTATAAAGAGGTTACAAAAGAACTGAAAAAAATACTGAATTAAAGAGTATTCATGTGAAATGATAGAAAAGATCCGTGCACAGGCCAAGGGCATATAGAGGGCAGTCACAAAGGTCTTTCTGTTGTTTTAGTACACTGTTATTAGGAGAGAAGAAAAGCAGATGAGAAGACAGTGCCTGTAACAAACACAAACAACAAATGTCATAAGCACGACATGTCAGTAATTCAAATGAATAGTAAGCACATGTATATTACAATGGAAAGACTACCACTTGGTTTGGTATAAGCAACAACATAACATAACTAATGCATGTGTGGAGACCAAACACTGACAGCAAACGACGTTTCTAATACATTTAAACAGTTAAAGCGGTTAAAGCTTAGCTGATTTTGTGAAAGTACACTGACGGTACAGATTATGTCAAGTTTATACTGTGTCAAAGTGACTCAAATGAATCAGTTATCATGTAGCACTATACCAGAATAAGCTGCATATGAATAAGCATGATAGCTAAATTACAGTTAACACACTGTGATGTATATCAGATAGTTTTAACCAATAACTGATATCAATCCAAGACTACAGTCCAGGAAAAGAAGAAATCCCAAGGAAAAAATTGCAAAAGAAATAAATTGTAATATACCTGATAAAACTGTACATTGCATTTAATGTACCAAAACCGGGCCAGAAAGTATGAAGCAAGATGTATATATATATATATATATATATATATATATATATATATATATATATATATATATATATATATATATATTGTTGAAATGTGGACTCTATTTTCTCTCGCACCCTGCTAATTTTCAGTTGGGTACACTGGTCTGCCTAGATTTGGAGAAAACGGCAACTTGTTAGGATGTGCCTGACGCGATGGTAACATCATTTTGCTTTTCAGCGAACTTAAGTATGTTGTTGGTGATTGAGATACATGAAAATAACACGATGTAAATGGTGTTATCACCTCAAATAGAGAAGTCAATTTACAGCAATAAAAACGTAAGTTTAAATATCAATTATGGACAAGAAAATTGGCATGTGGTTTTTCCCTGTGGTAACCCTTCTTGCTTCCGATTGGATCTATGGGGTTCAAACCCACTCTCGTACCTTTTTTTTTGTTTGTTCAGGTCTATAATGTTTACAACCCAATATAATCCTCCCATTTCGTTGCTCTAAGTTTTTCTGATTGTTTTTGTTTCACTTTTGTTTCCCCGGCCGTCCTTTGCTGCTTACAGTGTCTACTTTGTTTCCCCGGCCGTCCTTTGCTGCTTACAGTGTCTACTTTGTTTCCCCGGCCGTCCTTTGCTGCTTACAGTGTCTACTTTGTTTCCCTGGCCGTCCTTTGCTGCTTACAGTGTCTACTTTGTTTCCCCGGCCGTCCTTTGCTGCTTACAGTGTCTACTTTGTTTCCCTGGCAGTCCTTTGCTGCTTACAGTGTCTACTTCCTTTGTTTCCCTGGCCGTCCTTTGCTGCTTACAGTGTCTACTTCCTTTGTTTCCCCGGCCGTCCTTTGCTGCTTACAGTGTCTACTTTGTTTCCCTGGCCGTCCTTTGCTGCTTACAGTGTCTACTTCCTTTGTTTCCCCGGCCGTCCTTTGCTGCTTACAGTGTCTACTTTGTTTCCCCGGCCGTCCTTTGCTGCTTACAGTGTCTACTTCCTTTGTTTCCCCGGCCGTCCTTTGCTGCTTACAGTGTCTACTTCCTTTGTTTCCCTGGCCGTCCTTTGCTGCTTACAGTGTCTACTTCCTTTGTTTCCCTGGCAGTCCTTTGCTGCTTACAGTGTCTACTTCCTTTGTTTCCCCGGCCGTCCTTTGCTGCTTACAGTGTCTACTTTGTTTCCCTGGCAGTCCTTTGCTGCTTACAGTGTCTACTTCCTTTGTTTCCCCGGCCGTCCTTTGCTGCTTACTGTGTCTACTTTGTTTCCCTGGCCGTCCTTTGCTGCTTACAGTGTCTACTTTGTTTCCCCGGCAGTCCTTTGCTGCTTACAGTGTCTACTTCCTTTGTTTCCCTGGCAGTCCTTTGCTGCTTACAGTGTCTACTTCCTTTGTTTCCCTGGCAGTCCTTTGCTGCTTACAGTGTCTACTTCCTTTGTTTCCCTGGCAGTCCTTTGCTGCTTACAGTGTCTACTTCCTTTGTTTCCCTGGCCGTCCTTTGCTGCTTACAGTGTCTACTTCCTTTGTTTCCCCGGCCGTCCTTTGCTGCTTACAGTGTCTACTTCCTTTGTTTCCCTGGCCGTCCTTTGCTGCTTACAGTGTCTACTTTGTTTCCCTGGCCGTCCTTTGCTGCTTACAGTGTCTACTTCTTTTTTCTTCCACTCTGTCTTTCTACTGGGATCGTTTCACGTCTTTTTTCACCCCATAAACTGAGAAATCGAACATGTTTTTGTAATTATTTTTCTTGAAATGTAGCCAAATACTCTCTCTCTCTCTCTCTCTCTCTCTCTCTCTCTGTATGTGTGTGTGTGTGTGTGTGTGTGTGTGTGTGTGTGTGTGTGTGTGTGTGCAAGTAAACGAGTTCTCTTTAGACTTAGTAACTTCATCAAGACTTGCGCGGGTCCATAGGATACGTTCATACCGAAGAAGGGACGTTACCTTCATTTTACCTTAACTGATGCAAACGTCATGATAATCCCAGCCCTGTTCCTGATCATGCAGTTTTCTCAAATCTTCCCCAATGCGGGTCAAAGGTTAATCAGACCTTGAATCTGCGTTTTTGTGCGTCTCTGTAGAGGCCAAATCAATAAATACGTCAATGTCATTGTATATTTTTCTTTTGTGTGTGGTGTAAGGGGGTAGTGTGTATATGTGTGAGGGGAGGGGGGGGGGGTGAAAAGCAAAATAAAATTATTTCAAGATGGTGATTTTTTGTCTTTTCTCTTTTTCTTCCTTTAAAAAAAAAAAATTAACATCAAGCCATCTGAAAAAAAAGAAAGAAAGAAAACAGATCTGAAAAAGGGCAACAAAATTCATATACATTTACATGCAAGAAAAGAGTGATAGTGAAATGCACAGCTGCATTTCTGTCCCCCCCCCCCCCCACACACACACCCTCCACACACACACACACACACACACACACCCTCCACACACACACACACACACACACACACACACATTTACGTGCATGAACACACCACACCCCACCACACGCCATCTAATTTCAGAAACTCATGTCCTCTATGTAGCCCAAATACACTACCAAAGCATTTGGAAAACATTATACAAGTTCACCAACAGACTACTATTATTGTCCACATATTACAATTACTCTGTGTGTGTGTGTGTGTGTGTGTGTGTGTGTGTGTGTGTGTGTTTAGTTCCATCCAAAGTTGTGTTTCGTTTTGGGTGATGGCCTCAGATTTACTTGTAGAACAAAGTTCCCATTATTCTAATCAGTGGAACTGTTCGACTCTAACATGTAATATGTCGTATTCATTACATCACGAAACCTTAATTGAATGAGAAAGAGTGAGAGACAGTGTGAGTGTGAGTGTGTGTGTGAGTGAGTGGGTAGGGGAATGAGGTGGGGGAATTATAATGGGCGTTTGTGTGCATGCATGGATGTATGTAGGGAGAGGGTGGGGGGATACACGTATGTGAGTAGGTGTGTGCGTTAAGACATTTTTTGAGGTAATGATATTAATGAAATTTGGTAAACTGATTTGTTAAATATGTTCTTTTTAAATTCATATCTTCTTTTTTCCCCCCTCAAATTAGAATTTCTTTGTGTTGCTCAGTTAATATTTATTCAAATGGTTGCGAAAATGTCAGTACAACAAAAAGTTAATCTGACAATAAATGGTTTCAGTCAATGTTTAGTTCCGGGCTAGAAAATATCAGAAAAGTTTTTAATTTTCCTGGAGACAATTAGATAAAGAAAGAAATCTGCTTGTCTCCAAAATGTCTACTTGCCGTCGTAAATTAGAGACGGTAAATAAAAGCAACAACCCTACTGAAGGCACAGTGATAGGTAAACAGACCAGTCATTCCACAGGTAACTGCAAGAATTCCAAGATCTGTGCATATTTAATAACACATACACTGTTGGGTAATGGTCATCAGTGGTGGTCAGTAGTTAGCAGTGGTCAGTAGTTAGCAGTGGTCAGTGGTTAGCAGTGGTCAGTAGTTAGCAGTGGTCGGTAGTCAGTGGTGGTCAGTGGTTAGCAGTGGTCAGTAGTTAGCAGTGGTCATTGATCAGTGAGGGTCTGTTTGTCAGGACGTCATACCAATGTGCAAACATGATATAAAACAGCGCAACCTGAAGATTTTTGAGTTGTTGTCAGTAGTGTTCAGCAGTAGCAATAAAAGGTCAGTAATGGACATCAGCAGTCAACGATGGTCAACCAATGGTCAAATCCTGCCAAGACGTCTCAATAATACATAACCATCACAAAGCGATCCAAGTTGACCTCTGACAGTGTACAGCAGTGGTCAGTTGTGGTCAAGCAGTGGTCAAACACCTGCTGTGACATAATAATGGAGAGACGGGACTAAATAAAGCAATCTGAGCACTTGTGGGTCATGGTCAATAGCAGTCAAGAATGGTCCTAGACATGGGGGAACATAGACCTGGCGGAACATAGACCTGTGGAAACATAGACCTGGGGGAACATAGACCTGGGGGAACATAGACCTGGGGGAATTTGAACCTGTGGGAACATAGACCTGTGAGAACATAGACCTGGGGGAACATAGACCTGGGGGAACATAGACCTGTGGAAACATAGACCTGGGGGAACATAGACCTGGGGGAATTTGAACCTGTGGGAACATAGACCTGTGAGAACATAGACCTGGGGGAACATAGACCTGGGGGAACATAGACCTGTGCGAACATAGACCTGGGGGAACATAGACCTGTGCGAACATAGACCTGGGGGAACATAGACCTGTGGGAATTTGAACCTGGGGGAACAGACCTAGCTGAAAGAAATTTTGGGGAACATAGACCTGGGGGAACATAGACCTGGGGGAACAGACCTAGCTAAAAGAAAATTTTAGGGAACATAGACCTGGGGGAACATAGATCTGGGGGAATTTAAACCTGGGGGAACAGACCTAGCTGAAAGAAAATTTTAGGGAACATAGACCTGGGGAAACATAGACCTGGGGGAATTTAAACCTGGGGGAATTTAAACCCGGGGGAACAGACCTAGCTGAAAGAAATTTTTGGGGAACATAGACCTGGGGGAACATAGACCTGGGGGAACATACAGCTGGGGGAACATGGTCCTGGGGGAACATAGAGCTGACCCCGTTTGGGCCTGGGGGTAAATGATGGTGGCCTGAGGTAATCAAATGATCAATCACAGTTTCCGAAAGCTTGGACACTAATTTGTCCATTTGGAGAGGTGATTGTTGACCTGTTTGTGCTTCCTGAAGTCCACTATCTGCCTGATCTACAGTATTTGAATTGTCTGCCAGTTTAATGGATTTGTGTCAAACGGTAGTTACAAGATATAAGAGCAAGCCAAATGCATATGCGTTTTCGCACTATTTCTTTACAATTTAACATCTAATGAGCTTTTAATTATCACAGTTAGTCACAGAATGTTTGTAGCTTTCCAACAAGATGCAACGTGACTATATAGAGGTGATTTTTTGCAGTGCGGACAAAAACGTTAACTGCCGATGACGTCATAACGCTAAAATGAATACATGGCGCTGTTTGTGTCAAAACTCCATTTCACATGTTAAAGTCGAATGCTTTCTGCATATATTTCAGTCATTTTCATTTCTTTTGCTTTTTTTCCCCTTAGTTCGTGTATTTGTATCGTTGTTTTCCTACACTACTATCTTGTAAACACCACATCAGAATAGTAAGTGGCTTTGATATTAAATACTGGCAAACTGAAAGACCAAATAGTAAGTCAGTGTCCAATACAATGATTAGAAGAACTATCATGGCTTGACCATTCAGTGATGAATGAACTTTCACAAGTAATCCATTGCGTCAAACATAAACACAGTAAACATGGCCTGTGTTCAACATTTAAATCTCCTCTGCTCAAAGCGGGATAAGTAACGCCTAACCTTCATCAGTGAGAGCAAATGAGAAAGAATGCGTCATTCCAAAAAGTTGTCGAATAGTGGAATAAATTATCAGTGAATGGATACGTCACTCACCGTGACGTCAAAAAGAATCAAATCTGCCCACAAACATGACAACATGCTGATTATCTGGATCATGGCTGAGCTGTGACTACATGTCAAAGTTTCAGTTTCAGTTTCAGTGGCTCAAGGAGGTGTCACTGCGTTCGGACAAATCCATATATACTACACCACATCTGCCAAGCAGATGCCTGACCAGCAGCATAACCCAACGCACTTAGTCAGGCCTTGAAAAAAAAAGAAGAAAAAAAAAGGGTGAATAAATAATAGATAAATACATAAAAAAAAAATAACTACTACTAATAATATGTATAAGGCGCAAAAAACGTGATGAAGTCAACTATAAGCGTACATAAATAAATAAATAAATAAATAAATAATAAATGTCAAAGCAATAATTGAAATAAGTAAACTAACCTAAGACAATGCCAACATGCTCATATGAACAACAGTGATGTGTCAGAACTTACAATTTACAAGTCATCAGCACCTCTAAGTACTGACTGTAGAGTGCCAGGCAGCTCACTGTGTGCAACACACTCCATGTGCGCTTGAGGGCGGCACCACAGAAGGTGACCAGATGTAGCAGACGACAACGCTGATCACCCAACAGCTTTCTTTTCAGATTTGAATCTGAATAGGCTTACGCCACGCAAGTTACATGGACAGATCAATGGTTGGACATCGTCACTGTAGTAAAACTGTCATCCACTTCATGGCGTGTGCTGTTTGTTGAACTATGGTTTGAGCCAGCTGAGCACCCGGCTACATCTATCTCTCTATCTATCTGTCTATATATATATATATATCTGTGTGTGTGTGTGTGTGTGTGTGTGTGTGTGTGTGTGTGTGTGTGTGTGTACACTCAAGGCCTGACTAAGTGCATTCAGCTATGCTGCTGGTCAGGCATCTACCTAACAGATGTAGTGTAGCGTACATGGATTAGTACGAACGCGGTGACGTCTCGTTGAGAAACTGAAACTGAGGCAGGGGGAACACTCATTTTGTGACACAACATCTAAACATAAACAGTGTGCATCGAATGAGGTCCACAGCCCCACAAGATGGCATCTCGCTCTGCAGTGAGGAGCAGTCACGTGACACTCATCTGAAAGGCGTGGCTTTGCTGCAGGACTACGCTGTCGTGGTGTGTGTGTGTGTGTGTGTGTGTGTGTGTGTGTGTTCGTGCGCGCACGCGCGTTTTACTTTCTTTTCTTTTTTTTTCTTTATATCTTATTATCACCAGGTGTATGGCTCTATGTAGTATTGTGTAGTGTAGATTCTGTTCAGGGCGGGGACTGGATGTAAAAAAAGCACGCCTCGAAAATAAAGACTTTTTTCATGTCATGTCATGTCATGTGTCGTGTCTTATCACAGTGTGTCATGTCATGTCACGTCACGTCATGTCATGTGCGGACGTGTCACCCTGCATTCCCCCTGTCTACAGCGGCTGGGCCAAGAGGTGAGGGGGGGAGGGGGAGGGTGTCACGGTGCTCGAGCGACCCATGGCTTCCATTTACACCTTTTATCACGTGACTCCATCATCTCCAGTCACCTTTTATCACGTGACCCCATCATCTCCAGTCACTGACGTCTTTATCGTTCTCAATAGACTTCCGTGACCCGATATGAATGATGGTGACCGAATGATATCAATACTCATAGAGCGCCTACCCTCGGTCGGAGACCAAGCTCTAAGCGCTTTACAAACACACGGTGTTGACAGGCTGCCTACCTGGTTAGAGCTGACTGACGGTGCTCATGATTCCTTTCCTTTGTTATTCAGTCAGATTTCAAGCAAGCACACATACACACTCAGACATGTAACACTTTAAAAGGAAAACATAGAAGATAGGCGTAGAGAGAACGAAAGGTTTAAGTCCTTTTGGGTCACTTGGTGAGTGAAACTGACGACAGTTATTATTATTATTATTTAATTTTTTGTTTGTTTATTTGTTTGTTTTATCAAAGGCAGCCACCATGTGAATGTAGGCGTTGTGTCTTCAGTATATAATTGAAAAAAATGTTTGAAAAGAACAGGGAGCAGTGGATCATCAGTGTGGACAGTTACAGGGGCGGGTGTGCAGGACCACTTTCGTCGGATTTTCGTCGGTGTTCCCTGGCTTTAGCGAAACCCGCTTGCACATGGGCGTCTCAATTTCCAGTTGTTTTTTTTCCGAGGTCACCAAAAAGCTAAAATTTCTTCGTGAAAATCCCTGTTCTGACAAAAGGATTTTGAACATTTTCGGTAACTATTTTTGCAAGTTTACAAGGTATATTTGGTTTTATAATTACGCTCATTATTTGCTTTAGTCTTCTATGTTTAATCTGAGCGTGTTTCTTGTCATATATCTGCCATTACGTATTCGAACTGATCCATTTATAAACTTTGCCAAAAAGTTGTCCACACCCAGAGAAGCGGTGGTGGGCAGCCCCTGTCGTCATTTGGCCTACTTCTCGCTCTGCGAGCGACGAAAAGCCCACCACGAAAGCGGGCTGCAGACCTTGCCAATTACCTTATCATTTTCCAAAACCCACGGCAGGCCTGGCACATCACACAAACAGCCAAACAGGTTTATCCTGCCAAGTGGAAGTGATCGAAAGAATCTTTCCACAGTGCAGCGCAACGTCTGCTGGCCATTGTTGGCTGACTGAGGAAGATGGCGGAATGGTTTGGACTCTTATCAGTCAAATCAGTGTCCGTGGGGTCTGGGTTTGAATCCCTGTCTCGTCCTTTTTCTGGCTTGGAAACCAAACTGAGGGTCTGGTGATTTGGATGAAACGATAATCCGTGGTCCACATTTTGCGTAATGAAAATATCCCTTGGCAACAAAAGTAATGTCCTCTGGATACATTCTGCATACGAAATCCACTTTGATAAACACACAAATGTGTATGCAAGCACTCAAATCCATACTCGCGTGTTGGGCTATGCTGCTGGTCAGGTATTTGCCTGGGAGATGTGGTGTGGTATATACGGTTTTGTCCACACACGGTGACGCCTCCTTGATAAACTGAAACAAAAACCGAAACTGAAACTGAATGTGCAGGGAATCTGAGTCCACTGGAGGCTGAGGATAAATTCATCATCCTGACAGAACATCTAATGGTCAATGCTCCATTTTCCTTTTTTAACTCATTTGTGAACCAGACAGATCACCGCCATAGGCGACTTCAATCGACATCAAGGAGTCATTTAAAAAGGACTATTTTTCACAGTATAACAAAGTTTAACAGCTACAGTTTCCCGCGCAGTGGAACAATGACTAAAATTCCCCCCCTGGCGAAGTTTGAAGTGAACCAGTCCACTGTGTTAGTTTGACGTGATCCACATTGTATGACAGAGCGTTGTGTCTCAAACATCTGCCGGGGAGGAGTGCTTTCAACAGCGCAGTCGAGAGAGTAACACACAAACTTACTGGTGAAGGAGTTTTTAAAGTACAAAGTCAGAATCTATGACTTTTCTTGAGCATTTTATGTCAGTTCATGACCTTACTCCGTAACAGAGGAAACGACATTTGCATTTTGACTCTTCACCTTTCTGTAGAATTGATATATTTTATACACATCATTGTGTGTGTGTGTGTGTGTGTGTGTGTGTGTGTGTGTGTTGCAATTGTTCTCTCAAAACGGCACAACAGACAACTATTTTTTTGTTTGTTTGTGTGTGTGTGTGTGTGTGTGTGTGCGCGTGCGCGCGTGTGCGTGTGTGGTTGTGTGTGTGTGTGTGTTTTGCAATTGTTCTCTCGAATTGGCACAACAGACAACTATTTTTTTTGGCGTGTGTGTGTGTGTGTGCGTGTGTGTATGTGTGCGTGTGTGTGTGTTTGCGGCTGTGTGTGTGTAGTTGTGTGTAGTTGTGTGTGTGTGTGTGTGTGTGTGTGTGTGTGTGGTTGTGTGTGTGTGTGTGTGTGTGTGGTTGTGTGTGTGTGTGTGTGTGTGTGTGTGTGTGTGTGTGTGTGTGTGTGTGTGTGTGTGTGTGTGTGTGTGTGTTGCAATTGTTCTGTGGAAACGGCACAACAGGCATGTCAAATATCGGACCATACCTTGCCCCAGTGCGTGGAGAAAGAAATCAGTTTAACACACACCATAAACACCGTAAATATTTACACGTTGTTTACAGGTGTTGACATGTTAGCCCAGTGCACTGACCAGTCCATACAACGTACATTGTTATGGCTTGTCTCTATACATGGCATCTATCAATACTGCTTTAGATAAGTCTGGATGATATCTATTAACTTTGCTTCATATAACTGTTTACAGTAATGACACTGACACGCTCCACTTTCCACTTGAGTGTGTGTGTGTGTGTGTGTGTGTGTGTGTGTGTGTGTGTGTGTGTGTGTGTGTGTGTGTGTGTGTGTGTGTGTGTGTGTGTGTGTGTGTGTGTGTGTGTGTGTGTGTGTGTGTGTGTGTGTGTGTGTGTGTGTGTGTTTCTTTTTATCACAACATATTTCTCTGTGTGAAATTCGGGCTGCTCTCCCCATTTTTGTATTTTTTCCTGCGTGCAGTTTTATTTTGTTTTTCCTATCGAAGTGGATTTTTCTACAGAATTTTGCCAACCATTTTGTTGCCGTGGGTTCTTTTACGTGCGCTAAGTGCATGCTGCACACAGGACCTCGGTTTATCGTCTCATCCGAACGACTAGCGTCCAGGCGTGATTCGAACCAGCGCGCTCAGATTCTCTCGCTTCCTAGGCGGACGCGTTACCTCTAGGCCATCACTCCACACACACACATAAAATTGTACACGTTCTTGATCGATCGAACCGAACCAGGCCAGGCAAACTGGTTCGACAATAAACTGAGAAACGTGTTCAACGTAACAGCACGTAAGAGGCAATGTAAAGACACCAGATCAAAGCTTGAAGAAATCCTGTCAAGTACTGGTCATAAATCACAATCTCTCTGTCTCTCTCTCTCTCTCTAACATTTTCTTTTAATGATTTGTGATCTACAAATGATTTATGATGTGCGTAATGAGAATGGTTGGACTTTTTCTTTCTTCCCTTTCTTTCATAATAGATATACAAATAAATCTCAGGCCCATAACCATTGTCTTAAGTTTTGGTCCAGAAATCTCATCTATTGTTTTGAGTTGTTTTTTTCTCCTTTTTCAGGAATGGATATATCCACCTTTATCTGTTTAGAAACAAAATGTCGACTGTTACTGAATGCTAACTGACTGATCCAAATACAACCCAGCTCCACATTATGAAGACTATTCCAAGGGTTTTCAAACATATTTTGTTTTTTCAACAAAAACGCATGTGCTTTTTTGACACAGGCATCATTACGTACATTTAGAATGTATGTACAGTGACCACGAACACAGAAAGCAATGTGACTTCCATTAGGAGATCTGTCCTTTGTGCGACGGGCGCAATAGCCGAGTGGTTAAAGCGTTGGACTGTCAATCTGAGGGTCCCGGGTTCGAATCACGGTGACGGCGCCTGGTGGGTAAAGGGTGGAGATTTTTACGATCTCCCAGGTCAACATATGTGCAGACCTGCTAGTGCCTGAACTCACTTCGTGTGTATATGCAAGCAGAAGATCAAATACGCACGTTAAAGATCATGTAATCCATGTCAGCGTTCGGTGGGTTGTGGAAACAAGAACATACCCAGCATGCACACCCCCGAAAACGGAGTATGGCTGCCTACATGGCGGGGTAAAAACGTTCATACACGTAAAAAGCCCACTCGTGTGCATACGAGTGAACGCAGAAGAAGAAGAAGAAGTCCTTTGTGCTGCTAGCGCTGGAAGATTTCTCGTTTTGGAATAATATCCATAGAATCAGTTTTTGTGGTTTTTCAAAAGTATTTGCTCGTGTAGACGTTTTCAAGAAAGACAATGTCCAAACAAATCGGACATGACAGTATTTAATGGACTGACAGACTTGTGTTCAGATCATGAAACCAAATTTCAGCTGCACACATGAAGACACACAGGAAACACTGCACTACTATAGATTACACTCTTCTGCTGACTCGTCGGGGAAATGTACTAAAAATGTCTGTCTGGCTAGCGTTCATAGACGAAAGTTAAATGTTCCAGCTTTTAAAAGATTTTTTTTCCCCCCAAGACTTGTCTAAGGGCGATGGGTTATGCTGCTGTTCAGGAATCTGCTTAGCAGATGTGGTGTAGCGTATATGGATTTGTCCGAACACAGTGACGCCTCCTTGAGTAACTGAAGTGAAGTGAAAAGATTACACCTTAGTACTTGCTGTGGTCTGTGGTGTGGATTCTGTGCCTGCGTTAAGTGAAAAGGACGGGCACTTTGGGGTATCTCTCTCTGTGTGTGTGTGTGTGTGTGTGTGTGTGTGTGTGTGTGTGTGAACACTTCACCTAAGGTTTTTCTGTGTTGGTTTGTAAATCTACACTGTTGCTATCTAGATTGAGCTTATTTGATCTGTCTTGTAGTTTCTGTCTTTGCAGTGACACGAGGTGAACCGCATACAGACAGCAGGAATCAGTGTCATTTTTATCGTGATCTCTGGATAGTGATGTGTATCTCTCAAACAGTTCGGAAGATCACTGACGAAAATGTTAAACAAAACCGGTTTGTGTCTGTTTCCTTGCAGTATTATTATCTCCAGGTTAAAAATAAACACACACACACACACACACACACACACACCACCACCACCACCACCACCACAACCACCACACCAAACACACACACCACCACCACCACCATCACCACCACCACCACCACACCAAACACACACACACACACACCACCACCACCACCACCACCACCACCACCACCACACCAAACACACACACCACCACCACCACCACCACCACCACCACCACCACACCAAACACACACACACACCACCACCACCACCACCACCACCACCACCACACCAAACACACACACACACACCACCACCACCACCACCACCACCACCACACCAAATACACACACACACCACCACCACCACCATCACCACCACCACCACACCAAACACACACACACACCACCACCACCACCGCCACCACCACCACCACACCAAACACACACACACACACCACCACCACCACCACCACCACCACCACACCAAATACACACACACACCACCACCACCACCATCACCACCACCACCACACCAAACACACACACACACCACCACCACCACCGCCACCACCACCACCACACCAAACACACACACACACACCACCACCACCGCCACCACCACCACCACCACCACACCAAACACACACACACACACACACCACCACCACCACCACCACCACCACCACCACACCAAACACACACACACACACACACACACACACCACCACCACCACCACCACCGCTATCACACCAAACACACACACACACACACACACACACACACACACACACACACACCACCACCACCACCACCACCACCACCATCACCACACCAAACACACACACACACTCCACCACCACTACCACCACAAGCACACCAAACACGCACGCACACACACACACACACACACACACACACACACACACACACACCATCACCACCACACCAAACACACACACACACCACCACCACCACCACCACCACACCAAACACACACACACACACACCACCACCACCACCACACCAAACACACACACACACACACACACACACACACACACACACACACACACACCACCACCACCACCACACCAAACACACACACACACACACACACACACACACACACACACACACACACACACACCACCACCACCACCACCACCACACCAAACACACACACACACACACACCACCACCACCACCACCACACCAAACACACACACACACACACACACCACCACCACCACCACCAAAGTCGAAGTAAGTATTCACTGGCCTGTCATAGTATGACTATCTGTCGCGGGCTTAAAGTCATGGGACAGGTAGGCGGCTGCTTTTTTCCCCCCATTGTTGTTGGCCCATCATCTGCACCATTTCGGTGGCATTACTCCTACACCGCTCATTCCGAGTTCCCCATCCATGACCACTTCCTGTTCATTTGTCACAGTCCCAGCACTGGCAGCCTGCAGGGAATCATCGATGTTAGGTCGCCAGGATGCCACACACCAGAGGAGACCCTGCACTGCTGCCAAGTCACTTCGGTGGTGTTCAGAAGTGCTTGTTCTGATTCGAGTTAACGTATTTAGGACACCACTTACTAAGCCCCCTACTGACGACAGTTTCAGTTTTTCATGGGGGCGTCACTCCGTTCGAACCAATCCATATGCGCTACACCAGATTTGCTAGGCAGATGTCTGACAGCAGCATAACGCAACGTGCTTGTCAGGCCTTGAGTGCATGCTTATGTTTGTGTGCCTATCAGACTGGATTTCTTTTACATAACTTTGCCAGAGGAGAACACTCGTTGCCGTGGGTTCTTTTTCAGTGCGCCAAGTGCGTGCTGCACACGGGACTTCGGTTTATCGTCTTATCCGAAAGACTGCTATATGTGATTTTCTAGTCAAGCTTAAGAGAAAGGGCGAGAGCGGGATTTGAACCGACCACCTCACGGACCCTGCATTGGCAGCTGAGTGTCTGAATCATCGCCTGCATTCAAGAGAGCACTCAAAACATACCTTTTCAAAATGTACTTTCCTCATTGAAACTTTTCCATCTGTATATGCTTGCTGTGATTTTGACGCTGGATGTCCTCTCTGTGTTGATTTGTATGTGTCTGTGATGATTTTGGCGTGTTTTGTTTTGGTGATACCTGGTTCCTTGGTGTTTATTTCTGACAATGCTGAATGTGATGTGCTGTGCTGTGCTGTGGTTTGCCCCTGTGTGATTCGAGACTGTGATGGCGCCTGTGTTGATTTACATATTTTATGTCACTTAGTCTTAGAACATATGCATATTTTAGCCCGTGCCATGTGAAACTGTGTTGACTTTGTACATATTTCATGTCACTTGGTCTGAAATTTGTACATTTCACTGCAAAGTGTGGTGAGCCCCATCTGAGATGGGGGTACTGCGCTATGTAAGCCTGCATTTATTATCATCATTATCATTATTATCATCATTATCATTATTATCATCATTATCATTATTATCATCATTATCATAAACCATTCTGCCACCTTCCTCCTTGGCAGTTCTGACGACAATAATGGCCTGGCCGCGCGGAGCTGGGCTTAGTGAGCGTCCCCCCCCCACCCCCCCCCCCCCCGCCCCCTCAGCCTCTCCTCCCCGAGTGGAGACAGGTGGCTGCATTCATCATCGTCCTCATGGATGGATTGTCGCGTGTCAGGGAAATGGCCGTAATCTTCGTCGTTTTTCTCTCACGTTGAGTACAGTCTGTCTGGAATGTGGTCAGAGTCACCGTGGGTCTGTCTGTGGTCCACGGAGTAGTGGCGTCGGCTGGACCTGTCTAAACTGCCCTGTTCTAGACCCAGATGATTGGGATACTCATGTCTTGTCAGTCCATCCAGTTTCGTTTCGAAGATGGAAGAAGTTGTAAACTGGTTGATAACATTGCCATAGGATACCCTGCATCTCTTCCCATCTCGAATGACGTAAAGGAGGCTAATCACAGAAAGAAGGGTAATGCGTGTATACATGTATATAAATATTATATATATATATATATATATGTGTGTTATGTGTGTGTGTGTGTGTGTGTGTGTGTGTGTGTGTGTGTGAGGCCCAACAGTCAGTTTATATCACAGATTGACATAAGCTTACAGTTGGGCCAACAGCAAAATGAGAGTTGTTTGATCAATAGTTTCCCCACTGCAGTGGTAGGTCATTTACAGCTTAAGCTTTTGTGATGGACGTTGACTCTCAAACCTGGAGGCAAATTTGCAGTCGCTCTTAGTGCTGCAGACTTGGGAGCTAGTTGGCCTTTGGGAACCATCCCAATGCCGACTGTCCTAAAACCCTCTTGGCCGAGAGAGTGGGGATGAAACTTGGGCAAGACACTCTCCATTATAATTAAATTCCAGCCCAGATACCTGGGACTAGTTGGGCTATATAAGTATATAAGTATCCATATCAATCAGTATAGACAGACAGATGTTTCATATTTGACTTATAAATCTAATAGAATGGTTACCTGTAACAAAAATATAACTTTAAAGCAGGCGAACCCTTGAAACTTGCAATGACTTCATTATCATCTGGATGCATCTCAATGGAAGGAAATGGAAGTGACTGTTTCCATGCTCCCTGTAGCAGGAACATGGCTGTGCCATCCAACCATGTACTGATGATCAGCTTTAAAAAGCATTCACAGCAGTATGTTCGAGTAACTCTGGTTCGTTTAACTACCCAAAACGATATCAACTTTTTCAGACAAATTATCTGGAAATCGGATGATCTGGGGTCTTATTTTGCCCATTTATTCTATTTTACTGACACACAATTTATTGTTGAAGCCTTCACAAAAAGCTGCAATAATGAAGCCTGCTTCCAACTTTTCTTTTCTTTTGTTCCTAAAGATAAAACACCCCAGAAGTTATCCAGTGGTCTGTGGAACTGTTCGGTGGAGCACTATTCCAGCTTTCAGCACCACATGGACTGTAACCTGAAGACAGAGTGTGAAGATGGACGAGATGAAACAGAACACTGTCCCTTCAGCAGTGCTGACTGTCAGGGGATGGTGGCCTTGTGTGACCGGTGTTATGAAATAGTTTGGAACCTCCCAAGATCAGACAAAGATGGCAACAAATGGGCTACTGAGTATTGTCATCTGTTTGGAGGCAGGACGATGTTCCCAGTGTGTCTGAATGATCCGTATTGTGTAATAGTCAGTAGATCAAAAATTCATTGGGGTAAATCAGTTTTGTTTTGGGTTGGTCTGTATTCAAATGATCTAACTTTGCCAAATATGTATAGACACAATATACATACTCAAGACAGAACTTTCTTTTATCATTCTGTTGAATCAGGGCATTCAGATTGGAACGTGAAATTCCCCAGTTCTCATGTTGGTGAAAGAGTTTGTGTCTTACTTAGGCTTCAAGAAATGTACATGCTTGCTTTTAAATGTGAGACACGCCGGCGTGAACATGTAGCAATGTGTGAAGTAAGAATAAACAAGAATAAAGAAACCCCACGCCATTTAATTTCCTTTACAAACACACACAATTCACTTTCAAAGTGGGAACACGCCATGACAGTGTGCCATGATGGTCATGTGACACATGCGTTTCTGTTGTGTGAATCCAGCCATCAGAAAGTGTGTGGTCAAATGAACACCAAGACGTGTCACTTTTCTGATCACACATCGCACATGACGGAGTCTCAGCATGCAGAGCATGTTGTCTTATCTCCAACATTTACATGCACTGATAACACGACCACGTTGTCATATACCCTGGTGTGTGATTTTAAAACCGACTGTCAGGACTCCAGTGATGAATCTTTCTGTAAACATCCTCTCTGTCTGAATACAGTTTTCACGTGTAAAAACGGCCAGTGTCTCTCCTATGACAACGTGTGTGATCAGTTGTCTCACTGTCATGACGAATCTGACGAAAGGGGTTGCATCGTATTTAGATCTGAGACGATTTATGAGACACGTTTAACGTTTCCTACTCTTGTTACTTTCAATGGAAACAATCGATTTATTTCAATTAAAATGAACTTCAACGAGTCATGTCCAGACACTCACTATCGTTGTCCTGGTCAGTTCAATGACTGTCTGCCTGTTTACACACGGTGCAATGGGATGTATGACTGTATAGAGCATCAGGACGAAGAGCGGTGTGAGGAGATGACGTGTCCTGGGTTTCTGCGATGCAGGTTATCTATGGTATGTGTACACAGTGATCACGTGTGTGATGGCTGGCCTCACTGCCCAATGCATGACGATGAATTGTGGTGTGATTCTATCTGTCCTGATGGCTGCCTCTGTCAGGTTCACTCTTTTCTGTGTCCCCAGCCTTTCCGTGCACAACTCTTCCCTCAGATCCGCTTTTTGGATGCCACAGGTTCAGGTATCACACTGTCTGACGTCAGTAGTAATGTTTATGTTATCTATCTCGTTCTTGCCAAGTGTTCTCTGACCAACTTGCCTGAAGTAAAATGGTTCAATTTGAAATTCCTTGACATCAGTGACAACAAACTCCATCATGTCAACATGACCTCTTTTCTTGAATTGATAAACATCCAGTTTCTGTCCCTGTCAAAGAATCCTATCACATCACTTCATGCTGATCCATATTCTGTAGTTCAACAAACTTCACTCATAATGATAGATTTGTCATGCACAACGTTTACAGAGCTTCATTCCAAAGTGTTTGCACAATATCTGTTCTTACAGAAATTGAATCTAACGCTTACTGATGTTCACACGATCACGCCTGTTGGTTTTCAATACACGCCACAGCTGACTGAGCTGTACATGGATGGTAGTCCTGTGAAAACATTTCCACCTGACATTTTCAAACATCTTTCCCATCTGCATTTCATCTCAGCACAGAACTATAGGCTGTGCTGTAAGGAAATACTTCCTGACAATTTTGATTCTTGTAATTGTAATGCCCCAAAAGATGAAATTTCATCGTGTGAAGATTTGTTGAAGTCATGGACATACCGTGGGTTTCTGTGGCTGGTCACCTGTCTGGCAGTGTCTGGTAACGTTTTTTGTTTCTGTGCACGTCTGTTTGCGAGGAGCACGACCTCTTCCAGTGGCTTCAGTGTGTTCGTCACCAGCCTTACCATGGCTGACTTTCTGATGGGTGTTTATCTTCTTGTTATTGGAAAGGCTGATGAACAATATCGTGGCAGATATCTCCATTGTGATGACAAGTGGAAGAGCAGTGTGGCCTGTAAAGTGGCTGGTTTCCTGTCTCTGTTGTCCAGTGAGGTGTCAGCTCTGATCATCTGTCTGATCACTGTGGATCGTTTTATCGTCCTCTGTTTTCCGTTCACCGCACTGAGGTTTGAGAGAACATCTGCAATGGTGGTTTGTGTGTTGATCTGGCTGGTTGGCTGGTGTCTCGCCTTGTTACCTTTACTTCCAGTGACGTCACACTGGGAGTTTTACAGCCAGACAGGTATCTGTATCCCACTGCCAGTTACGAGGCAACAGTTCAAAGGAAAGGTGTATTCTTTCAGCGTCATGATCGTTCTCAATTTTGTTCTGTTTTTATTCATCTCCGTCGGTCAGGCATTCATCTTTTGGTCTATACAGAGCAATGCACTGAAATCCAACTCTAACAAAGTGTCACAAGACATTACCATAGCTCAGCGGTTGATTTCCATTGCACTGACAGATTTCATGTGTTGGTTTCCCATTGCTCTGTGTGGGATGTTAGCCATCGCTGATGTGCCTGTCCCAGGCGAAATGAATGTGGCCTTAGCAATATTCGTACTGCCTTTAAATTCTGCCATCAATCCGTTCATGTACACCTTCAACTCTCTGGCAGAGAAGCAAAGGAAATCTAAAGAATCACAACTTTTAAAATGGATGGAATCCCACACTCATTTGATTTCAAACTAAGTAGCAGCAAGGTGATAATCAACAACTGTAAAAAATACAGTGCACTTTTTTTTTTCGCCACTATTTTTGTATTTGTATTTCTTTTTATCACAACAGATTTCTCTGTGTGAAATTCGGGCTGCTCTCCCAAGGGAGAGCGCGTCGCTACACTACAGCGCCACCCAATTTTTTAATTTTTTTCCTGCATGCAGTTTTATTTGTTTTTCTATCGAAGTGGATTTTTGTACAGAATTTTGCCAGGAACAACCCTTTTGTTGCCGTGGGTTCTTTTACGTGCGCTAAGTGCATGCTGTACACGGGACCTCGGTTTATCGTCTCATCCGAATGACTAGCGTCCAGACCACCACTCAAGGTCTAGTGGAGGGGGAGAAAATATCGGCGGCTGAGCCGTGATTCGAACCAGCGCGCTCAGATTCTCTCGCTTCCTAGGCGGACGCGTTACCTCTAGGCCATCACTCCTAATGAATGCATCTTTCAAACTGATTTCAATATCATGACAGGGAAGAGCCTGTAAAGCTCTGTGATTACCAGACACATTCATGACAAGCTTCTGATACTGAATTGACGCCAGCATACCACTTTCAGCTTACAGTTGACATCAAAAAGAGGGTGCGTGACCCCTCTACGTCTGACAGGAGAATTGATCTCATTCTGAACTGATGGGATTGGCCCAGAATGTCACCATTAACTGAACTGAACTGATGGGATTGGCCCAGAATGTCACCATTAACTGAACTGATGAGATTGGCACAGAATGTCACCATTAACTGAACTGATGGGATTGGCACAGAATGTCACCATTAACTGAACTGATGAGATTGGCACAGAATGTCACCATTTTCGATGGTTTTTCATGGCTTCAGGCAGTTCCCTGTTTTGTCTCAAACACGAGTTCATTCTAAATAAATTTTCTGTGTAAGTTTTCATATCTCCATATTTCACAACCAATGATCAGTTCTAGTTCAGCTCTGATGACCATTGCTGATATCACAAAGAAAACAACCAAGACTCCTGTCCTTTGAAGACACTTCATTGCTGATATGACAAAGAAAACAACAAAGACCCCTGTCCTTTGAAGACACTTCAGTGGACGTACACGCCGACTTAAAGAAGTAAAGACAAGAGCTGGTTCTGATCTCATTGAATCACATCCAGACAGAGACACGGTCGACTCAAGCTAGTTCAAAGTCTTCATTCCAGCAGAATATTCAGGGTTTGAATAGTTCTTCTTCTTCTTGTATTACTCCCCCTTAACTCTGTGAAGTCATCGGGCCGCCCTACTGGAGAACTATGCACAAGACTGAAAAAATATCAAAGAACTGTTCTTTGAAATGGTTCACAAATGGAGACTGGAGAAGTGACTTTCAGTTCCACTTAGATCTGAATTAAAACTCTCTCAGATATACACAACCCTATCCTTTCTAAAGTATTGAAACTGTATGTCATACAACCATGAACAACCATGAAACAGCACAACCAATCCTAACACATGAAAATATACAAAGGTCATGAATTGGCATCAGGAAGGGGTATCCTTTCTGAATTGTCTAGAAATTTCTGGAACAAATACGCACTTTGATTTTCTGAACGTCACACACACACACACACACACACACACACACACACATACACACACACACATACACACACACACACACACACACCAAACAAAAATCGTTCGTGTGTGTGACTGGTGTGTAATGTGCGGGACGGTTCAGGTGGAAGAGGGCTGACGACGTCCGTGCTGTTCCCGACACAAGTCACACAAGTTCACTGCCCATCTGTTCTATCCAAGTGATTGTCAATGTCGTCCTTTCCACCAATAAATGCTGACATCTTTGGCGCTGTCGGAGGACCGCCTTCATTTTGGCTTTGGTTTCTCAAGGAGGGTCAAGGAGGATCCACATTGCTACACCACATCTGCTGAGCAGATGCCTGACCAGCAGCATGACCCAAAGCGCTTAGTCAGGCCTCAAGTGCATGCTTATATATTTGTGTCTATTTTTGTCTCCATAACTTTTCCAGAAAACAACTGTCACGTGACGTATCAAGGCTAGGACTCAGCCCACTCCCAATTACACCAGTGACAATCTTAAAAGAAAAAGAACAAAAACAAAAAGAAACAATAAATCGGGCCTCAGACGTCATACTCAGGGCACACCAGGTAAAGGTTCACATTACATTTTACTCACACGACAACACAAACAATAACCAAACATTATGGTTCCACCTATGCTCTGATTCCCTACCCTACCTATCTCCCTCTATCGACCCCCTTCCATTACCCCTGAACCCAGTGTTGACAATTCCTAAGTCCAACACAACAAAAACGAACTTCACACTCCATGCCTCCTCACAATCTCACACACACAGGTACACGACATGCACGGTCAGCCCCTACTTCTTTCTCAGGCATTCCACACAACTCCCTTGTCCAAGCTGCACACACACAGGTACACGACATGCACGGTCAGCCTCTACTTCTTTCTCAGGCATTCCACACAACTCCCCTGTCCAAGCTGCACACACGCCACAGGTTCATGATGTCCCTGGCTGTCCTGTGAAACCGGTCCACGGGAGGAGGGGGTGGTTCCGGCGCTAACTTCCCCCTCCTCCACCTCTCAGTGGAGGCAGGTGAGAGAGGCAAGGTGACGAACTGACGTTCCTCCCCGGCACCAGCCTCCAGCACTTCGTGGACACTGGGAGCCTGACCCTCCAGCACTTCGTGGACACTGGGCACCAGCCTCCAGCACTTCGTGGACACTGGGCACCAGCCTCCAGCACTTCGTGGACACTGGGCACCAGCCTCCAGCACTACGTGGACACTGGGCACCAGCCTCCAGCACTACGTGGACACTGGGCACCAGCCTCCAGCACTTCGTGGACACTGGGAGCCTGACCCTCCAGCACTTCGTGGACACTGGGAGCCTGACCCTCCAGCACTTCGTGGACACTGGGAGCCTGACCCTCCAGCACTACGTGGACACTGGGAGCCTGACCCTCCAGCACTTCGTGGACACTGGGAGCCTGACCCTCCAGCACTTCGTGGACACTGGGAGCCTGACCCTCCAGCACTACGTGGACACTGGGAGCCTGACCCTCCAGCACTACGTGGACACTGGGAGCCTGACCCTCCAGCACTTCGTGGACACTGGGAGCCTGACCCTCCAGCACTACGTGGACACTGGGAGCCTGACCCTCCAGCACTTCGTGGACACTGGGAGCCTGACCCTCCAGCACTTCGTGGACACTGGGAGCCTGACCCTCCAGCACGTCGTGGACACTGGGAGCCTGACTCGGAACGGGGCAGCAGGGCTGAACCCTGACCCCGTCTTGACAGGAAGGGAGCAACACAAACAGCTGTAATACCCTTGCACGAACGGTGGATTGACAGAAAGATGGGGAGGAGGAGAGCCAGAAGGAGACGAAACGCAGAGGCTGTCACACACACACACACACACTCACACAGACACACACAGACACACACACACACACACACACACACACACACACACACACACACACACACACACACACACACACACACACACACACACACACACACACACACACACACACACTGGCAAGAACAGGAAAAAAAAACACCCATACATCTTCCAAAGATGCACACAGACAAAATACAATGAACCAGGGGATAATAAAGAGGGAGTGTGGGGGGGTGGGGGGTTCATAGGCCAGATTGTCAAACAAGGGACGGGACTGCATGTTCCCCCACACACACAAACACACTCCCCCTCCCCCCCTCTCCACACACGCACATCCAAGGGGGGCGGGCGGAAAGACAACCCCGGGGCCTCCACCAGGGAGAATAATAACTGAAGGACACAGTTCATAGACCAGACAATATCCACCTCTCTCCCTAGAAAAACATGTTCATCATGAGAAAGCAATTTAGAATACATATTTTCATATCAGTGTAGGGAGAGGAAAGGTAGTGCCCCTCTCATCCAAAATCTAATACACAAACCCTCCCTCCGCCCCCCCCCCCCAAAAAAAAAGAAAAACCGAAAACAAAACAAAAACAAAACAAAACAAAAAAACCCAAACAAAACAAACAAACAGAAAAACAAAAAACAAAACAAAAAACAACAACAACAACAATAACAACAAAATTAATACCAATTATTTTGCAAATTTTGGCTCAGGAGCTCAGCCAGAAGGGTTAAAATTGCTCAGGAACTCAGGGCTCAAAGGGTTAATAGACCACTGGCCAAAGTATATCAGTACGAAACCACAACCTAGCAATGACTTAAACAGTACGAAATTACATAGAAATCTTAACGCATTAGCAAGAAGAGAAAAACAAAACAAACAAACAATATACAGCAAAAACAAAAATGGCGACAAAGAGCTAGAATTATGCTAGTTAATAAGCTTACCTCAACAGCAATTGAAACCTGGTCAAAACAAACTTCCAGAGACTGGGACACAGACAAACGTGTGTGTGTGTGTGTGTGTGTGTGTGTGTGTGTGTGTGTGTGTGTGTGTGTGTGTGTGTGCTTATGTTTCTGTGTATGTGTTTGTGTCTGTGACTTTATATATTGTCACTAAAAACCATAAAATGATTCATGTGTTTGTGTAATGAACTATATATATATATATATATATATATATATATATATATATATATATATCAACATAATCACTTACATCTGTTATTGTTTATGTTCACATTTTTTCCCATCTATTCTGAATGTCATAATGAATTTATATATATAATAAAACGGTGGTCGACCCAAGAAAGTCCGGGAACAAAACAAAACAAACAAACAAACAAACAAAAAAACAACAACAACAACAAAACTTGCAGAGACTGGAACACAGCCTCTTCCAACTGGCCGGATGAAGGCACAGCGCCTGGAGATACCCTGACTGGTTCCTGGCTGACCAAACAGCCACACCCCTCCCCTTCAGCCGAATAAGAGGAACCAGTGTACCACTGGACAGGCCGACCAGGGGCCGTATTCAAGACAAGATTCATTTTGCCTTCAGGCAGTACCTTTGACATGATAGGGACGCACGGGTACAGTTATCTTCACATTCAAGACACGCGAGGTTCGCTCAGGCAGCTAACCCATGTCAAAAAATAAAAAAACCCGGTGATTCCCGTCTGCACATGCGGTCAGTTTCACTTCTCATCCACCACTGGTCGGAACATTGTCCAGAGAGTTCGCAAAATACGTGCTGTCCGTAAAGCACGCCTGTTTTCCCTTAAAAAACAACAACAACAACAACAACAACAACAACACACACACACACACACACACACACACAAACAACCCAACTGCTGCAAAGGAATCCGCCATATTTGAGTGATTGAATTTGAGTGATATTTTATTTACCTGTTACAGGCAGCGTTCTTTTTGCTGACTGTGCCAATCGTGATTTTAACAGTTTTAACAGTTTTTCCTCTCGATCTTTCCCTCGTCGCTGTGTCACTACAGTCCACATGTACAACAGTGGATTGAGAGCAGCGTTGAGAGGTGACATGAACACACCCATGGTTCCATGGATCTTGTCTGATGCAGTGATACCACCTGCTGACATCACCGTGACCAGGCCGAACGGGCACCAGCTGACAGCAGTCATGATAGCCACTTTTCTCATCAGGTGGACTGAGGAATACACTGACCTCTTCGAGGGGGCCAACATAATTCTATATTTTGGTGTAAATTTGCCGATGACGATTTGTCCAGCTACGTTCATTATGCTGACAACGAAGTTCATCACTACAGTAACATTGAACCAACGGAACTCTTTATTAGACCTGAAGCGTTGAAACAAAGCCATACGACAAAGACCAGACTGACCAGAGAGGCCCCAGTGTGACAGACCAGGAAGAAATGGTATCAGAGAAAATGAAATTCCAGCCCACCAAACTACAACGCAAGTTGCGATAACTGAACAATAATCAAATATCCCAGATTTGGTTACGGAAAACAGAACAATGATATGATTCAAAGTTATGATTGATACTATAAAAACAGACAACTCGTTGGACATAAAGAAAAGGAAACCACTTATCTTACAAGTAACACTTTCGGTCCACGTCTTTTCAAACAAGATGTATTCTCCATGAAATACCTCATTAGCAACTAAAACAATGCCAGCATGAGTTCCCATGCAGAAATAAGCAAAATTCAAATGGGAAAAGGTCAACAAGAAATCCTTTCCAAATAGTCCTTTAACAGAAAACGACGAGAGATAGCAAACCAAATTGCCCACAAGAGCAAAAGCACACACAGTCCACAAGAAAACGACTTGCTGTTCCGATGGAATCAGTGTTCGGCACGAAGGGAATGCCACTTGAGGTGCTACACATTTCATTGTGCCTGTCTGAACAGGAAGTACGTTATCACAGCAAATCCTGTAATCTGACGACAAGATGTATCTCAAACAACATGACCTTGAAAATAAATCCAAAGGAAAGCTTTGCAGTGGATTATCTCTTATGTCCAGCTTGCTCAATTCAGGCATGTTTTTAAAGCCTCTAGCGCCAATGGATTTAATGGCAGAACAACACATATTCACGAACTTTACCAATGGTAAGTAAATAGATATTTTGCAGTCAATCATGTTAAGATTTGTGTTCGACATGTCTACACGTCTCAGTGAATGATGAATATGCTTCAAGTACCTACTTGTCATTTCCTGTAGAGGGTTATTTGCTAATAACAATGTTCTCAAATTAGACAGTCCAATAAAAACAGTCACGTTAATCGATTTCAGATTGTTGTTGGCAAGACTGAGGAATTGCAAGTTCGTCAGAGTCACATGCGAAACATTTTGCAGGGAACAAAAAGATAGACTCAGATAAATAAGATGTGAACTTTTTGTAAAATCTGTCAGTGTCAGTCCTGACCCTGCGGCATCCACGTAGCGAAGTAAAGAGAAGTGGTCAGAAGTAAAAACGTTATTGCACCACAGAGAATGACCTTGACACAGACAGCGCTCAGGACAGGACATGTCACACATCAGTTCATCGTCCTGCTGAGGGCACTGACCCCAGCCATCACACAGATGATATTTATGCACACAAACTGTGGAACCTCTACATTGGTAGAGGTAAGGACAAACCACTCTCTCACAGTCTTGTTCATCTTCTCCATGAACACAGTCAGAAAACCCGTTGCATCGGGTGTAGACTGGAAGACAGTACAGCCATTCAGATGTGCATTGATAATGAGTGTCGGGACATGACTCCTCAGATTTCATCACCTGCTGAGTGAAGTAACCTGTACCATCCAAGCTGATGTAAAATTGTTGCTTCTTAAGACGTGCTTTGAATGTGGAATGCAATGTTTCTTCTGTTGGACAACTGACCTCATCAGAATCATCCAGACAGTCCGAATATTCATTGCAGCGTTGGCTGTGCAGTATGCACTGGGCGTTAGAACACAGGAATCCATCACATGAAGGACCTTCACAGAACGACTCTTCACTGTTGTCTGGGCAGTCCTGTCTGAAGTCACACACAAAAGAATGATGAATTCTTGTGAGGTCGTCATCACATCTAAACATTATATGTGTATCTACATCCATCATGCTTTCGGGAACTGTGTGATAGTTATGATGGTAACTTGCGTTCATGAACATATGGGTTTCTGAGTAACCTGCTGTATCACATTTACTTTGGAGATTCGAAAATGGAAATTCGTGTGACAGCTGTTTTTCAGGACAAGCAAGTAAAACCTGACGTGTGCTTGTAATGGCAGACTGAGCTGAAGGTAGCTGAGCTGTTATAGACTGGGAGGATGGATGTTTGTCAGATGACAAGAGGAATTCACACAATGCTATAAAGCATCCGGTGTCTTTGTACTCAAAATCGTTGGAAACCACCAATGATTCAAACTGAGAAGATTTCATTATTTTTGAAGGATAGTATGGAATTTTTTCTCTAATGTGGTTCATTATGTAGATTAACGTGCCATCAGACCATTTACGAAACTTGCTGTACATGAAGGGCATAGCGTCCCAACCTGCTCCATAGCCTAAACACAAATTACGCAGGAGAAAGAACTTAAAAATGTGTGAACTGTCTTCACGTTCTCGTCTCGTTTTTATTGAAGCTATTTTTCCACCCATACTTATGCACTTGATCATCCACGATTGAAGCGAAGTATAATTGACTGATACACTAAGTTTGAAACATTTGTTGTGTGAAGCCACCAGGCCCTGACAGTCCGGACTGCTGAAGGGACAGTGCTCTGTTTCATCCCGTCCATCTTCACACTGGGACTCCTGGTTGCAGTCTACATGACGCTGAAATTCAAAGTAACTCGACACAGAACAATTAAATACACCATTGGACAGCTTGCTGGGTTGTGCACCATCAGAATGTGTCGAGTAATATAGTTTGAGATGACTGTCATAATCGATGAAGTCAAGCTGAAAGTAAAGGTACGATGTGAGGAATACGTCAGCGAATGGGAACTTGGAAATGTACCAGGACTGCAGATGTTGATGCATTGAATTTGATTCTCGATACTTCAGCAGTGGGTATACCATCATAAAATCAGGAATGACGAAGTGTAACTGCTGAACACTGACCATAATAATGCATTCAGATGGCACCTTCACCTCCGCTCTGATGAAGACTCTCCCATAGAAACCATCTCCCGTAGTTGGTTCTATTATATATCCAGTATAGTTCGATATATATCTTTGGATAAATATGGGATATTCAATTTTATCAATTACAATGTCAATCAGTGGGTTGTTGTTATGATCCATGTAGACATAATTTGTACTTGGTTGAAAAAAATATTCTTTAAAACTATGGTACATACATTTCAATTTAACCTTGAAAAAAGAGTGAAATGACAGTGATGTTCCAGAGTAACTAGTTTCACACCAATAGGATAAGAGTTTCACATGAACCTGGATAAAGTCACCTCGCGAAACTCTCACGTGCATTCTGCAAAAAGTAGTGGAGTCGTCACACACACCATACACTGCTCCCGTGTCCGTCATGTTGTAACCCATGTGTTTCTCACAGTCTGAAGCATTGACTTGCTGGATTGTGTAGTCAGTGTTATTTTGATCAGTAAAGTACTCTACACCTGGACATATGGCCCTGAGTGTCGTGGTGTTGGTGCTGATGTAGTTCAGGGCTCTGTGACCTGTGATCAAGCCAGCAGAAACAAGCCAGCACATTCTTAAAAGAACAATTTCCTAAGGAGTTTTCTTTGATCCAAACAGAAAATTGAAATTTGCCCCATTCGTGTTTGTTTTTTTTTTTTTCTAAATGTTTCTTTTTTATTTCCCATTTACATATTTTGACTTTTGGGTATGGTTATAATTATTGTAGTTTAGTAGTGTTTGGCTTGTCTTACATTCGATTCATAAAGAACTTAGCATGCAGACCTATTACAGGATCTTACGCTTTGCTTCCACTCAAAGGCCAGAAAGGTGGGCTTCTAAATATATCTCAATCAGAACATTGAATATACAGAACATTCGAATATACAGAAATGTTGATTTCTAATGAATAATGACCATCATCATCATTATGAAAGAAATGATAATAATCCCAATAATAATAATAATATCATTTATTTTCAGTCTAATATCATCATCTTAGATCAACAGACTATAAATAAATAAACAAACGAACTCAATCAGAGAAAACCCCAAACGAATGTTCTTGAAACGGTCAGGTATCAAAGGTCTACATGATCTGGATAGCAAAATCATGAAGATTTTGGCACTAGCAATAACAAAATCGCTTACTTATATTCATGATATCTGCATCAATTAAAAAAAACAAAAAAAAACCAAAAAAACAAACAAAAAAACACACCCCTACTTTACCCGTTTTTACACTCTTTACAACAGATGATCCTTTGATTCCTTCTAACTGCAGGCATACGACTGTACTATCGGTTCTTTTAAAACCAGTTAAAGATATTGTCAAAAACATTTACTGTCTCATTTGAAGAAATATAAATTGATTTAGCGGTGCAGTCAGGTTTCAGGGAAGACCAGTCAAGTCATACCACTCTGACACACACAGCCCAACACCTCCAACCACTCACCATCTACCACTCTGACACACACAGCCCAACACCTCCAACCACTCACCATCTACCACTTCGTTTTGTTTTGTTTTCTTACTCCTCCTCTTGTTCTTAATCCCACCCTACACAGTCTTCTTCTTTTTCTTCTTCTGTGCTCCTTTTGCAGTGAGAACTCTGCATTCCATCACAAGGAGCAACCCTGGAGATGGTTATCACGCCGAGTGGAGTGACAGGTCTGGCAAATAAAGCGACTGTCAAGGACGCCGTCCAACCCTGGAGATGGTTATCACGCCGAGTGGAGTGACAGGTCTGGCAAATAAAGCGACTGTCAAGGACGCCGTCCAACCCTGGAGATGGTTATCACGCCGAGTGGAGTGACAGGTCTGGCAAATAAAGCGACTGTCAAGGACGCCGTCCAACCCTGGAGATGGTTATCGCGCCGAGTGGAGTGACAGGTCTGGCAAATAAAGCGACTGTCAAGGACGCCGTCCAACCCTGGAGATGGTTATCGCGCCGAGTGGAGTGACAGGTCTGGCAAATAAAGCGACTGTCAAGGACGCCGTCCAACCCTAGAGATGGTTATCACGCCGAGTGGAGTGACAGGTCTGGCAAATAAAGCGACTGTCAAGGACGCCGTCCAACCCTGGAGATGGTTATCGCACCAAGTGGAGTGACAGGTCTGGCAAATAAAGCGACTGTCAAGGACGCCGTCCAACCCTGGAGATGGTTATCACGCCGAGTGGAGTGACAGGTCTGGCAAATAAAGCGACTGTCAAGGACGCCGTCCAACCCTGGAGATGGTTATCGCACCCAGTGGAGTGACAGGTCTGGCAAATAAAGCGACTGTCAAGGACGCCGTCCAACCCTGGAGATGGTTATCGCGCCGAGTGGAGTGACAGGTCTGGCAAATAAAGCGACTGTCAAGGACGCCGTCCAACCCTGGAGATGGTTATCGCACCCAGTGGAGTGACAGGTCTGGCAAATAAAGCGACTGTCAAGGACGCCGTCCAACCCTGGAGATGGTTATCGCACCAAGTGGAGTGACAGGTCTGGCAAATAAAGCAACTCTGTACTGATAAGGCGTCACGTCCCGACCGATCCATATACACTAAACCAGGTATACTTTTTTGAGAAAATAACGTGAAATGTGAAAGCCTTCCTCATAGACCCAACGCCATGTAACTGCTAAGTTAATTTATTCATTCATTCATTCATTCAAGAGAGAGAGAGAGAGAGAGAGAGAGAGATCATCGGAATGAGGGAATAAAAATATATTGAAAACTAAGAATCATTTCAAATTACAAATACATTTCTTCTTTTTCATTTCCACTGGCTGAACTGGAATATCCTACATCTCTATAGTCTCATTCAAATATGTATGGGACTCCAGCCACTTTAGAAGTTTAAATTCTTTGGATTTTCTTTCCATCTCTACAAAAGTGTTCAATGTATACATAAAGGGATTAATAGCAGAGTTTAAAGGCAATATGAATATTGCAAAAGCAACATTAACTTCACCAGGAATGGGAATACCAGACAGTGCTAGTATTCCACACAGTCCAATAGGAAACCAACACATGAAATCTGTTACTGCAATAGTGATCAGTCGCTGAGCTATGGCAATGTCTTGTGACACTTTGGTAGAGTTGGATTTTAGTGCATTGCTCTGTATGGACCAGTAGATGAATGCCTGACCCAGAGAGATGAAGAAAAACAGGATGAAATTGAATACAATCATCACGCCAAATGAATACAATTTTCCTTCGAATTTCCGTTTTGTTACTGGCAGTGGAATACATATACCTGTCTGGCTGTAAAATTGCCAGTGTGATGTCACTGGAAGTAAAGGCAACAAGGCAAGAAAACAGCCAACTAGCCAGATCAGTAAACACACCATCGTTGCCGATATTCGTTCAAATCTTAGGGTGCTAAATGGAAAGCAAAGGACAATAAAACGATCCACAGTGATCAGGCAGATGATCAGAGCTGACACCTCACTGGACAACAGAGACAGAAAACCGGCCACTTTACAGGCCACACTGCTCTTCCATGTGTCATCATAGTGGAGGTATCTTCCACGAAACCGTTCATCAGCCACTCCAATCACCGCCATGTAAACACCCATCAGAAAGTCAGCCATTGTGAGGTTGGTGACAAACACACTGAAGCCAGTGGTAGAGGCCATGCCCTTAGCAAACAAGCGTGCACAGAAGCAGAAGACGTTACCAGACACTGTTAGACAGGTGATCAGCCACAGAAACCCACGGTATGTCCATGACTGCAGTAGATCTTCACACGATGAAATTTCATCCTTGGGGGCATAACAAGATGAAACATCAAAGTTTTCAGGTAGTATTTCTTTACAACATAGTTTATAGTTATCTGTTGAAATGAATCGTAAGTGGAAAAGCAGTGTGAAAATGTCGGGTGGAAAAGATGTGATAGGACTACCATCCATGTACAGTTCAGCCAGCTGTGGTATGTGCTGGAAACCACCATGTCTTACAGTGTGAATAGAAGCATTAGTTAGATTCAGTTTCTGTAAATGGAAAAAAGGTATAAAGACGTTTGAATCAAACACAGCCAGTGTTGTATGTGACAGATCTATCATTGTGAGGACACTGTGTTGAACAGCTGAAGGATAATCAGCATGGAGTGTCGTGATAGGGTTGCCAGACAAGGACAAAAACTGCATATTTTCTAAACTAAGAAGGAAAGTCATATTAACGTGCTGCAGTTTGTTGTCACTGAGGTCAAGCAATCTCAAATTTATCAACCTCATTTCAGGCATCATGGACAGAGAACAGTTGGCAAGAACCAGGTGGATAAGATAGATGTTACTATTTACATCGGAAAGAGTCAGACCTGAACCTGTGGCATCCAAAGAACGGATCTGAGGGAAGAGTGCTGCATGGAAAGGCTGGACACAGAGAAAGGTGTCCACCTGACATTGACAGCTGACAGGACAGGTAACGTTACACCATAATTCATCATCATGCATTGGGCAGTGAGGCCAGCCATCACACACGTGCTCGCTGTGCACACATATCATGGAATGTCGGCATCGGAGAAACCCAGGACATGTCATCTCTTGACATCCCTCTTCATCCCCATGTTCTATACAGTCATGAAACCCATTGCATCGTGTGTAAACAGGCAGACAGTCATTCCATTCCCCTGGGCAACGATAATGACTGTCTGGACAAGGTTCGCTGGCATTCATCTCCATCGTGATGAACTGTGAGATTCCATCAAAGTTGACAAGACCTGGAGATTGGGAACGCCTCGCACGAATGCCCCTACCTTTGAACTGAACACAGCCCTTTTCGTCTGACTCATCCTGACAATGGGACAGCTGATCACACACGTTATCATAGGAGACGCACTGACCATTTGTACAGCTGAAAACTGTGTTGCTGCAAACAGGATGCTGACAGAAAGATTCATCACTGGAACCCAGACAGTCAGCTGTGAAGTCACACACCAGGGAATATGACAGAGTGGTTGTGTCATCATTGCAACTGAATGTAGAGAATAAGGTGAAGCGAATATCAGTATTATTCAATTCATTCCTGCATGTTGGAGGGTCAGCAAACTGACAGGGAGATGTGTGATGCTGACAACATACTGCATCATTGCTAGTCCCACAAGACAGAAGTTTATGAGTCATGTGACTATCACAACATTCCGAAACTGAACACAGGGGCAGTGATGAATGTGAGTTTGCTGCAGTAAGTGGCTTCGGATGGTGGAGTGTTCCTGCAGTATTGTTAAGCTGGACTTCACAAGACATCCCATGTTGACGTATTGATTCATGCTCGTCACAGAATACAAGGAAAGTTGTCATGTATTTCATTTCAAGTAAGTGACAGTGCACCTTACCGACGGTAAAAAGACGAATTTCATGTGAATGGTGATAAGGTTCATATAAATGGTGATAAACAGTTTTGTCTTTAGAATAGACAGTATGTCGATACATGTTAGGCAGTGCCAAATTGCCAGAATACAACCCTACTATGATCCTTTCGGATGAAGCCCAGTATCTCTTTGATTTATTCGTAATAACACCATATGGGTCATACAGACATGTGGGAAAACGTAGTGTACTACTAAACAAATCACAGTAAGCATGGCCCCTTTCGTTTCCATCTGCTTTACTTCCTTCAAAACTGTCCTGCCTCATAACCAGTTTGTAACACCGGTCACACAAGGCCACCAACCCCTGACAGTCAGCACTGCTGAAGGGACAGTGTTCTGTTTCATCCCGTCCATCTTCACATTCCGTACGCATGTTACAATTCATGTGATGCTGAAAGCTGGAATAGTGCTCCACTGAACAATTCCACAAACCACTGGATAGTTTTTGAGGTGCTTTACTTTGAGTGAAAAAAGAAAAGAACAATTTGAAACACAGTGACATCATTTCAGTGCTGCAACTGACATAAGTCGACACATAAACAGAAAACTTTGCATCCTTCAAATAGTATGCATGTGCAAAATTAAACTCCCAATCAAATGTTCCCGAGACAATTTCTTGCTCTGTTTGGTCAGAATAATTGACAGTATTGTTATACAGAATGACCCATACAAAGTGTGGTGTGGAACCTTTGTAACTGATCATAAGAACATGTGTATGTGGCACAGGTAACGCCCTCTCCCAATAACCTGCAGCCTGGTCACTTCCATTTCCTCTCCTTGTGATGTAGCCAGAGGACTTTGAGGTCATCACAAGACTCACAAGACTCGCGTTCTCAGGTCCTTTTGTTTATTGAAAAACATGTATACATATTATATCTATCTATCTGTATATATATATGAGAGATGATTGTTTTATCAAACTGCCAAATAACGAAGCATCCATCCACATAAGGACACAAGGAAGAAGAGAGACAGATCATCCACATAAGGACACAAGGAAGAAGAGAGACAGATCATCCACATAAGGACACAAGGAAGAAGAGAGACAGATCATCCACATAAGGACACAAGGAAGAAGAGAGACAGATCATCCACATAAGGACACAAGGAAGAAGAGAGACAGATCATCCACATAAGGACACAAGGAAGAAGAGAGACAGATCATCCACATAAGGACACAAGGAAGAAGAGAGACAGGTCGCGGTGTGTGAAGTGATGCAAGCTGAACTGTGCTGCAGGAAACAATCACTTCTATCAGTCGAGGGAGACTATGGAGTTGCACTCCAGGTGACTGATGCAGCATCGAGTGCTGCTGGACAGGTCACTAACGCAGTGACAGTACCTCCGAAATCCCGGAATGCTGGATATTGTGCTTCGGGTGACCAGCTCCAATCCACCCCCTGCCCCCCATGCCTCGGCGGGAGAGTGGCGGTTCGTTATATTGTCCCGAACCTTTGCTGAATTCGCCATCCGAAAATGCATGTCTGCCTTCTTCTTCTTCTTCGTACGTGAGCTGCAACTCCCACGTTCACTCGTATGTACACCAGTGGGCTTTTACGTGCATGGTTGTTTGTGACCCGCCATGTAGGCAGCCACAGTGCTTTGTAGGCACACAGTGCTATGTAGGCACCACAGTGCTTTGTAGGCACACAGTGCTATGTAGGCACCACAGTGCTATGTAGGCACCACAGTGCTTTGTAGGCACACAGTGCTATGTAGGCACCACAGTGCTATGTAGGCACCACAGTGCTTTGTAGGCACACAGTGCTATGTAGGCACACAGTGCTATGTAGGCAGCCACACTGCTATGTAGGCACCAGAGTGCTTTGTAGGCAGCCACAGTGCTATGTAGGCACCACAGTGCTATGTAGGCACACAGTGCTATGTAGGCACCACAGTGCTATGTAGGCAGCCACAGTGCTATGTAGGCAGCCACAGCGCTATGTAGGCACCACAGTGCTATGTAGGCAGCCACAGCGCTATGTAGGCACACAGTGCTATGTAGGCACCACAGTGCTATGTAGGCACCACAGTGCTTTGTAGGCACCACAGTGCTATGTAGGCACCACAGTGCTATGTAGGCAGCCACAGCGCTATGTAGGCACCACAGTGCTATGTAGGCAGCCACAGCGCTATGTAGGCACCACAGTGCTATGTAGGCACCACAGTGCTATGTAGGCACCACAGTGCTTTGTAGGCACCACAGCGCTATGTAGGCACCACAGTGCTATGTAGGCAGCCACAGTGCTTTGTAGGCACCACAGTGCTATGTAGGCACCACAGTGCTATGTAGGCACCACAGTGCTTTGTAGGCACACAGTGCTATGTAGGCACACAGTGCTATGTAGGCAGCCACAGTGCTATTTAGGCACCACAGTGCTTTGTAGGCACCACAGTGCTATGTAGGCACACAGTGCTATGTAGGCACACAGTGCTATGTAGGCAGCCACAGTGCTATGTAGGCACCACAGTGCTATGTAGGCACCACAGTGCTATGTAGGCACCACAGTGCTATGTAGGCACACAGTGCTATGTAGGCACACAGTGCTATGTAGGCAGCCACAGTGCTTTGTAGGCACCACAGTGCTATGTAGGCACACAGTGCTATGTAGGCACACAGTGCTATGTAGGCAGCCACAGTGCTATGTAGGCACCACAGTGCTTTGGGTGGCCAACATACGCCCCCCCTTACCCTGAGAGAGGGTGGGGGATGATTATATTTTCCCAAATTGCCATCCGAAAAATGCCTGCCAAAAGTGAATCATGGCATGAATATACAAGGGTATGGCTACAAATATTCTGTATTAATAATCTGGCGAAAGTGTACGATCAACAAAAGTTTTCTTTTGCATTCAGATTAGGTGTGTAAAGCTTCGTATCATTTTACACCCCCCAACCCCAATCCCCCTCCCCTCCTACTATTAAGAATGCCCAATTATAATATTTACCTGAGAATTACAGACGTTCTATCTCTGACCCAAACCCCATAATTTTTAATGCCCTGTTATAATATTTACCTGAGCATTACAGACGTTCTATCTCTGACCCAAACCCCATAATTTTCAATGCCCTGTTATAATATTTACCTGAGCATTACAGACGTTCTATTACTGACCCAAACCCCATAATTTTCAATGCCCTGTTATAATATTTACCTGAGCATTACAGACGTTCTATTACTGACCCAAACCCCATAATTTTCAATGCCCTGTTATAATATTTACCTGAGCATTACAGACGCTCTATCTCTGACCCAAACCCCATAATTTTTAATGCCCTGTTATAATATTTACCTGAGCATTACAGACGTTCTATTACTGACCCAAACCCCATAATTTTCAATGCCCTGTTATAATATTTACCTGAGCATTACAGACGTTCTATTACTGACCCAAACCGCATAATTTTCAATGATATTCAAAGAGATAACGAAATCAGCTGACAGACTTTCAGTCTCATGATTCCGTTGGCATGCTTAGCACACAGTTGGCAAGAGATAACGAAATCAGCTGACAGACTTTCAGTCTCATGATTCCGTTGGCATGCTTAGCACACAGTTGGCAAGAGATCTCATTTCAGCATTTAGCACAAATGACCCGTTACCATGAAATTAGTCCAATGACACCTTCATGACATCAGGGAATTTGTATATCGTATTTTCAAAATAGTTTATGGAAAATGTACTTTTGACTCTCTGCAGCTCTGAGACTGATTTTAAAGTGGTTTTCGATATTTAAAAGCAAATAAAGAATTGCCTGAATATGTGGTAAGAATAAAAATGGTGGATGCATTTTTACTTATAATACTCGTGGCAGAATGCCACATTATACTGAGAGGCAAACAGGAAGCATCCAGTACAACTTGTCATTTGAAGGGTATGTCCTGTGTTCTGAATGGACTGTGCTTTGAAATATCAAATTATTGTTTGATTGCGATTTACAAATTCGGAATTATTCCGTGGTGAACAGTGTGGGTGCTTTCTTGTGCCTTTCAGCATATCTCACTGAAGACGAAATGAGCCAACAGAATTTCATTCTCAGAAGTGTGGCAGTTGTCAGCATGGATTGAGGTCGGCAAAACGTGTGGGAAGACGCTATGGCACAACAGTTTACTAATGATAGTCACAGTATTTATATCACTAGAAATATGAGACACAGAGGTTACTTAAGGAAGTAGATACTTCAAAGGAGATCCATATATTTATGTGTAACTGTGCAGACTGTCAAATGAAAAAAAGAAGAAGAAAGAAGAAACGTGTTGTGATATCCATTTGCCACGGACAAGGATGAAGCATATCAGAAACTTTACTTGGAAGCTGCTTCCCGAGAGGTAGCCTGTACTGTTTTGTGCAAAACCCGTAACTGATGGTGATGATGACGATGGAGATGGTGGGGTGGTGATGATGATGATGAGGATGGAGATGGTGGTGATGATGACGATGAAGATGGTGATGATGATGATGATGATGATGATGATGAGACAGAGGCAGAGAGACAGAGACAGAGAGACAGATACAGACAGAGAGAGACAGAGAGAGAAGATGCATTTGTGATGAACATTGCCCAACTCCTGCCCATTACCAGTAATGCGTACAAGCTGTCGTTGCTCCTTACCGGCAATGCGCACGTATCTTACGCATGACCAATTATGGACAATTGCTGCTCTTGAGCCAGTCGCCCAGGCAGATCTGTATGTCCCAGTCTTCTGTCTTCTGGGACCTGCATGGTATGGGGATCCCTCCCACGGGAATGAAGTTCCAGAGAGGAAGCTGTCATGAAGATGGCTGACACCACGCTGTCGTGTAGGCGGTGTACCTAATGTTTGCTCCTCACTCTGACTTTCTGGGACGGTATACTTCAGAGGTCTTGGTGACTGTTTTCACTTTGTACTTGAAAAGAGTGAACTTAAAGAAAAGATCTTACCATGTCATGGGGGAAAAAACTTGAGAGGTCAGCAGACGTAGAGCGGACCCCGACCATGGACCAGCAAGGACTGACACCTTGTGGCAGACCAGACTGACCAGCGGTGGACAGAGGACCAGTGTGGACAAGCCAAACACCTCGTTGGACAGAGGGCAGTTGACTCCCCATCTTCTTCTTCACAGGATTTGGCCACTCTGATGATGGCCGTTATGGGAATGTTGCAGACATTGAACAGTAAGTTAGACAGAAAGTTTGACCATATTGATCAAGGGCTGAAGGTTGTGGGGAAGTAGTTTGTGTCACTTGAGAGAGGGTAGAGGGTATGAGAGAGGAGGTAAGTGACTTGAGACAAAATGATAAGTTTTTGACGAAGACTAGTGCTCATTTGTGAACTAGAACTGACGATCCGGAGCAAAAGAGAAATGACTCCGAGGGCAGAGCGAAGAGAAACGATTTCCATGGCATAAAGCAAGAACCAAATGGAGACTGGTGGTATCATTCAAGACCTACTGACTGACAAATCAGACATGATGGACAATATTAAATTCCATCATCTATAGCAAACCTGACTTACCTACAACAGCTGGGTACTGTTCCTATAAAGGATACCGTAAAATACATAAATAAACGAATAAATAAATAACGAATGAACAGATAAACAGATTGATAAAAAATATATGCACGTCAATACATAAATACACAAGTCAAAGGGCAATAATGTTTTCTTGTTTGTTGGCAAGGATTTTTCCATAAAGGTAAAAAAAACAAAAAAACACACACATGACAGAACCTATAGCCTTTTACTGCCATCGGGGCGGTGAACTCATGTATATTCACTGTCTTGGACTCAGCAAAGGAAGGCAGGGCCTCATCCCCTCTTCCACCCTTCTGACCTTCCTAAACCGAAGTCAGGTACCCATTCACACCAGGGTGGAGCAAGGACACGACCCATGCTGAAATGGGGCCTGGAACCTTGATCACTGGTGAATATGGATCAGTTTCAGTTTCAGTAGCTCAAGGAGGCGTCACTGCGTTCGGACAAATCCATATACACTACACCACATCTGCCAAGCAGATGACTGACCAGCAGCGTAACCCAACGCGCTTAGTCAGGCCTTGAGGAAAAAAAAAGGTGAATAAATAATAGATAAGGTTACACAAATAAATAAATAAATAATTAAAAAAATAAGTAATAACTATAATGTAGTAGTAAAAAAAAGAGAAAAAAAGAGGTAGTAGTAGTAAAAAAAAAAGAAAAAAAAAAGAAAAAAAAAAGAAGATAACAATGATGATAAATAAGCAAATAGATGTAAAACATGAAGACACACATTCACATATACACCCACACATGCATAACAGATATGCACCGAACATGCAGTTTCACAGATATGAAAGCACAGTGAAATACATATAAACGTACATGAGCTCCAACACACACACACACACACACACCACATACATTACCCTGCACCTCCTCTACCCCCCTCCTCCACACACTCATTTCTGGTCTATGTATCGCAGCTTCCACGGCACACACACACACACACGCAGATGAACACTTACTTGTACAAGCACACACACATATGCCCATATATCCACACACATATATACAAAGATATATATATATATATATATATATATATATATATATATACGTTCCAATATCCTGTTGCTCCCAGTGTAGGCATGCATACACTCACATACCTCATCCTCTACCCCACCTCCCCCCGCACCCCCACCTCCCCCTCACACACACACACACACACACACACACACACACACACACACGTGCACAGAACTCCACTGACACTTGTGTACACTTACACTCTCGCGCATGCACAAACGCACTCAAAAATACAGACCCACACATGCACACAAACACACACATACACACACGCACAGAGGCTGCCACTGATTGGCCGCAAGAGGGATGGGAAAAGATCTCTGATGCCAAGAACGTGGCGTCTAGTGTGTTGCTCAGTCTATTGTATTTGGAAAAGCCCACAGAGACTCCGTTTTGAAGAAATTTGCGCAATGTTGGTTTGGAAATGAAGCCGATATTTGTTTGATTTGCAAAGCATCGTGCTCTACCTTTCATGTTAGACTTACGGCCACTCCCTCTCTCTGCTTTTATTTCTTTGAGGCGATCGATGGTGTGATGGCCTTGTACCAGTTCTTTTTGATATTCTTTGACTTTTCTGAGGATTTCCGATTTTCCTAGATGTAGGCCGCTCGTTGGTGTTGCGTTACCAGCAAGTCTGTCAGCTCGCTCATTTCCCTTAACACCTGCATGTCCCGGGCAGTATGACCATGTGAGTTTTTTAATCTGAAAGTTGCGCATTGCCTTATGCCACTCTGGGCTTCCCATTCCGTTTTCAATTTTCTGTATGAGGTTCATTGAGTCGGTTAGAATCATGGCATGTTGGTTTCCTGGCGTATGGATGGACGATAGCCACTGGAGGGCATGTGTCACAGCTTCAACTTCCATCGTTAGGCTGGAGGTTGTGACTTTGTAGGCAGCATTCTCTTCCCTAACTGTTTTTCCATTTTGTTTCGCAGTGAATCCCCAACCGGATTGGTCTTTGGTGACTGAGCCATCTGTGTATATGATGATGTCCTCTTCTTTACTGTTTTCTTCTATGAGTAGCTTCACTTCCGCATCAGTTTTGCCCTCTGGCCATTCCCGACAATGTCTTCCTAGAGTGGGTGAAATGGCTGTGTTGAATAGATGGTTGAGGTTTTCGGGGTTTTTCTCCCATTCTTTTGTTTCTTTCAGGTCTTGCAGTCGGCTTACTAGCTGGATTGTGTCTTCTGCTTGCCCCATCCATAATCTTCCTCGTCCTAGACGGCTGCCTTTTGGTTCTTTGACTGCGTCATGCAGTGGGTTTTGAGGGTTTTCTAATGCTTTGAAGTAGGTCTTGACCTGTTCTAACTTGTTTCTGGCCTGCACTGAAGGAAGGTCAAGCAGGTATCGCATGGTTTCTGTGGGCGTGTCTTTTGTTGTTCCAAGGATCAGCCTCATAGCTTCATTTTGAACTCTTTCTAATTTTAGGAGGTTGCTTTGAGACGGTGTTGTTAGCCCAAGTCCGTAGTCGATCACACTGAGGACGGATCAGAAGTCCAACACTTTACCCATTCTCCCACAGTGCCTCCGATGTTTCCACACGTCTGGTTGAAACCAGAAGAGTATCACTCAGTTTTGAAAAAAAGCAAATGATTAAGAAAAGGATAATTCGTGGCAATATAACATCTTGTACATACGGGGAAAACGTTTCACCTTGACTATTTACTACTGAACGAATCCAATAGGTATTTGACCAACGTAAAAATAATAAAACATCCGAAGATTTTTTTTCCGTTGGAAAGAAAAGACTTCCCTCAACAAATAAACACTCACCTCTCACGGTGAAATAAAACGACTTTTTTGGGAAACACACACACACACACACACACACACACACACACACACACAAAACTAACAAAAAAACCAACAACTGCTTT
>NC_134903.1:28055598-28088098 GCF_041734735.1 Babylonia areolata
AAACATACACACGCGCACGCACGCGCATACCCTTGAGAGACACTGGAAAGATGATTTAATGCTTTGAGTTGTATGACATAAATATGGATGTTGTATACTTTCTAGAATATATATGACATGGGTATGAAGGAGTAAAATGAAGTATTGATCTTTATCGCAAAACGCTGTATTACAGTAGATACGCCGTAACAGAAATGATTTATATCATCTTATTGCAGGTAGTTTCTTTATCTCTCCAGATGCATTTCAAAATGTATATCACTAAACATCAAATACGAAAGCAAAATTCAATTGTCAGTGATAACTGATTTCAATCAAATCATGCAACACTCCTGCAAATTTTATAGATGATTTTTAAAAAAATCTAGAGGGCCAGTGGATTGTTTTAAGATATAAAGGTGTTTAATGCATGTAGTATATTATTAATAGGAAAAAATGTTGAAGCAATTCTATGAAGAATTTTCATGGTTGTCAGAGTTAGGGTAAAGATAATGAAAAGAGAGACTTAGAGACAAATGATATCGCTGCCTTTGTAGACATTATAAGTCAGCGAGGGATGGACTCTGGTGGCGACATGATGTTTTCTGATCAACTGTTTCTTTTCTTTCCCTCGCCTTGCTCTATTCTGATCATTGTGGCAACATGATGTTTTCTGATCAACTGTTTCTTTCTTTCCCTCGCCTTGCTGTATTCTGATCATTGTGGCAACATGATGTTCCTTAACCAAACTTACTGAATAACTCAATCAACAGTCGTTGGAGAGGCAAAAAAAGAGGGGGGGAGGGTGTGTGTGTGTGTGTGTGTGTGTGTGTGTGTGTGTGTGTGTGTGTGTGTGTGTGTGTGTAGGGGGGGGGTGTTTGCAAAAAAGGTAAAACGATAAATAATAACTTTTTTTTAATGAAATAAAAATCAATGATGAATAAATACAGACAATAAATATATATTTAAAATAGATAAATAAATAAATGAATAATAATAATTATTATAAACAATCAAATCGTTGAAAACGATGGGTTGTACTACAACAGGACAGGCATCTGAGAACTGATGAGGGGGAAGAAAGGGAAAGGGTTGAATTTTACATTTACCAACAACTGATGAAATCTTAAAAAAAGAAGAAAAAAAAGAGAAAAGAATACGATAAAATAAAATAAAATAAACAACTGAATGAAATAGAATAGTAGGACATCCATCACCACAACCAGCACCAGCGTCACCTCCACGCCCACTACCAGTAGTATTTGTAGCGGTCATCGTTGTCGTCATAGTCGTTGTAGAAGTACTGGCTGTTGTTGCTGCAATAGTCATGGAAATGGCAGTAGTGGTGGTGGTGGTGGTAGTCGTAGTCATTGTCATCGTTGTTGTAGTAGTTATTGTTGTTGTCACACAAGTTAGCATTCACACCGTTCTGTCTCGGGACTGATCCATCGTCATTGTCAAACACAGCTTTCAGGTCGAAATAAATTCAGATATCCAGTTGTAGCGTGTTGAGACCAAAAGGGTGGACTGTCCTCAGTGTCGCCATCCAGAACTGTCCCCTCTTGAGCCTTGCTTGTTTATTCTTCAGATGTACTTCTTCCATGGCCATGACCTTTATGTTGTCCTGCGTGTAGCCAGGCTCGTGGAAGTGCATGGTGACCCAGGTTCGCTTTGCTGAATTGTGCCAACCTATGTCAGACCTGTGCTGGTATATTCTCTCCCGGAGATAGTTCAGGGTCTGACCCACGTATTGCTTGTGTGCACAGACATCACAGAACAGAACATGTTTTATGTTCCTACTGTCACAGTGAGTTTTTGCCTGATGTTAAGTGATTCTTCTGTTTGTGAGCTTTTGAAGGTGCGGGATTGTACATATACGCACGCGCACAAGCACACAAACGCAGAAAGTTCCTCAGGTGAACCCTCCCAGGGTCCCGTGCTTCCCTGAGGAAAGCCCTCTGGAGACCCCCACAAGAAGAACTTCCCTGAGGAAAGCCCTCTGGAGACCCCCACAAGAAGAACTTCCCTGAGGAAAGCCCTCTGGAGACCCCCACAAGAAGAACGTGGGTAAGAACCAGGTCCGGGTACCAAGGTGGGTCCCACACGGGTGCGATCAGATTTGATCAGATATGGGCCAGTCAGATTTGAACCTAGAGTGAAAACAAACATGTGCTTCATGTGGGCTGCACGTGTCAGTGCTGTTGCATGGACTGTAAACTATCTTCCTTTTAAACGCCCAGAATGGAGTGAACGTATGTCTCACGTTTCGGGTTATAAGCTGATCAGGGTGAAATACCTTTCAAACGCCTAACCACCACTTTGAAAAACAGGTGGAGGGTAGGGGCAGAGAGAAAATCTTCTTGAATCGATGCTAATTCAGTTTGCTATTTGTCATTGTATCGTTTCACAAAGTGCAGATTAGATCTTGAGTTAAAGAATGGAAAGCCTTAGTAAAATGTCGATGTGTTAGTGAAAAATGAAGCGAGAGCATGACGTTATTGTGTGACCAGGTCGTGTCGTCGTTCAGAAGCCAGCGTCGTGTTCTCACTTCCCCTCCCCTGTAGGGACGTCCCGGGTGTGCAGGGAAGCACAGAGGTAGGGGCAGTCACCACGGGTCATTTTGTTGGCATGAGGAATTTTCAGAAGGAAGAGCGGAGAGTTCTTGAGGGAGTTCAAGCACTGATACGGTGAGACAGATAGGTCCAATGAAGTGGAAAGCAAACAAGTAGAGACACGCGACTTTTTTAAATTTAAATCTCGCCTCTTGCCAGTGCAGAATGTTTAGCATCATGCGATACACCTCATTTCTATGGCTTGATTTCTTCTTTCCCAATCCACTGTGAGTGTCTATGATTTGCAGGCATATAGAAAGAGTCACTCTAGTCTTTCAGATGAGAGGATAGACAGGGGTCACTTGTGCAGCATGCACTTAGCGCACGTCAAAGAACCCACGGCAACAACAAAGCAAAAAAGTGAAAATAAATCCACTCTAATACACCTGTGTATGTGCGTGCGTAATTGAAGCCTGACTGAGTGACACAGAGAACGAATCAGGGCGGCTGTTCGTCCGCTCTACCCAGGTAAGAAGGTAGCTTGTTGTGCAAATAATTCTGTAAGGCGCGCGCTTAGAGCTTGGTCTCTGACCAAAGATAAGCGCTATGTAAGTAGCATTAATGATGAAAAGATGTAATATACCAATGCACACAGGAATCTGATGTTGTATTTCATGGAGATGTTGATGTTCTTTCACAAAGGTCTCTATCTGGACAATTCTGATGTTTCTTTGCTACCCTTGAGGGTGTTTCTGGTTTGATTCCTTCATTGCTGATGATGGATTCCAGGTCACTGAACAGCTGAACAGTTCCCAGCTCTAGTGGTGTGTTGTGGGTGGCCGTCAGCTTGGTCTTTTCAGCGTTGATTTTCGTGTCATATCTTTTTATGTTTCATTCAGTCTTTTAACAAGGTTGGCGAGATCTTGCTCACTGCTAGGCAGTTGATGCCATATGCGAAGCGAAAGTTCGTGATGGTTCGTCCTCCAGTGCTGACTGACATGATCTTCAAGTATGTCAGCCATGATGTGTTCCAGGAATGTGTTGAACAGCGTGGAGTACACAAGGCAGCCCTGGCTGACTCCCCCTGAAGTGTGGAACCACTATCCAATAGCACTCAGTGTGAGTACCGCACTTGTTGCATCGGAATGTAATTGCTGGATGGTGTTCATAAGCTTTTACCCGATGATTCTTTTTCTCCTTGATGCTCACAGTGCTTCCTGGCAGTCTGTGTCAAACTGTCTCAAGGCGAGCCTTTGGAACTGTTGGGGTTTGGAGGTTTTATCATGGAGGGAAAAGCCTGATGACGCAGCTGTGTTTTTAAAACATCATGTTCAGTGTTGATTGATTGTCTCGCCTGTTGCAGAACTGGCCTGAAGTGCAGAGATTTCTGTTGGTTTCTTCGGAAGTCTTCAGTCATCCCAAGGAATTCCTTCTCAGGAATGAAATCACCACGACAACAGCTGTAGGCAGTGGATAAATCTGCAGCCCCCTGTCACTGCTGGACTCGTCTACTGCAGTATGGTCGTCACTCACGTCTGGAGGTGACTGGTCTGCGTTACTGTGGTCAGGGGGGGCGGGGGAGGGGGAGGGGGTGGGGGGGGGGGGGGGAAGAGAGGAGGGGGGGGGGGGGAGAGAGGAGGGGGTGCTGCAGGAATGACATCTCACCCATGGTGGCTTTGCGTCTTGTTTGTTGTGCCAGCGAGTGTGTCTTCAGTGAGGGAGAAACAGAGACAGAGAAACAGACATGGCTTTACCTCTTGTTTGTTGTGCCAGCGAGTGTGTCTTCAGTGAGGGAGAAACAGAGACAGAGAAACAGACACAGAGGGCTTTCCAATGTGTTAGCATGTATGTGTGCATTGCATTGCGTTGTACTGTATTTCTCTTGTGTCACATCAGATTTATCTGTGTGAAATTCGGGCTGCTCCTCCCAGGGAGTGCGTGTCGCTACACTGAGAACGCCACTCTTTTTTGTTACCTTTTTCTGCCTGCAATCTTATTTGATTTCCAGTCGAAGTGGATATTTCTGCAGAATTTTGCCAGGGACAACCCTTTTGTTGCCGTGTGTTCTTTTCCGTGCAATACGTGCATGCTGCACACGGGACCTCAGTTTATCGTCTAATCCGAATGACTAGCGTCCAGACCACCACTCGCGGTCTAGTGGAAGGGAAGAAAATACTGGCAACTGTGGGATTCGAACCCCAGTGAGCTCAGATTCTCTCTCTTCCCAGGCGGACGCGTCACGACCAGGCCAGCACTCCACTTGTATGAGTGTGAATGTGTGTGCGTGCGTGCGTGCATGCGTGTACATGTGTGCGTGTGTGTGTGTGTGTGTGTGCGCGCGCTCGCGTGTGTGTGTGGAACTACGTGTTTGAAGAAAGAGACTGGCTGAGAAGCAATTAAAGGCATTGTCAGTCATTCAAATCAATACGCACAACTCTATCACTGGTAGCAAGAACAATGCAAAGCATTCAACTCTCCCCCCCGTTCTCCACGCGCCCCCTCACCTCTCTCTCGTCTCCTGCTGTTTCTGTCCGCCTGTCTCATAAATTCACGACAGTTTTGCTTGGAAATAGACAAAGCATTGGTTGATAAGTGGATGTTGCACAACCTGCAGTGACACAGTTCTGGTGTAGCGGTCTATTCGTACCCCTATTGGTTTCTGCTCCAGGGTCAAATCTGGCTTTCCCACATTAACCCCGGTTTCCATGTAGACCCGCCAGGAATAACCCCCAAAGATAAATTTCAACAAGTCAGAACTCACAACCCCCACCTCTACCCCCGTTGATGGATTTTATCTCCCTCCCTCATAATTCGTTATTCCAGGATACCTTAAAATGGCCCCTGGGGGTAAATTTGGCCCAGTTAGAGTGAATGGAAGGCTATCAAAGTAGACAGTAGAATTCCCACCATGTTTGCCTCTTATGGAGAGGAGGGCGGCAATACAAGCTAGCTCTGACGGACCCCCCATCACCTCGTCCCTCCCCCCACTTCCAACCCTGGCTTCCTTTTTCTGAAGTTTGATTAACTCTTTCCATACGAACGGCTAAAGATACGACGTTAACAGCGTTTCACCCCAATTACCATCACCAAAATATTGCAAGCGGAAGGCTCTTATATTTAAGACGTGAATGTTGACAAATAATACCACAATTCTGACGACGGAAGCTAAAGGTTGGGTCATTCAGACACCCGCTGGACATCCGAGGGGTCTGTGTAGAGGAGAAGAGAGGACTGGCCGTACTGAGTGAGTTAAACCCATGGACAGGGGCACGTCTCAACGAGGGGTGGTCGATTTGAATCGCCAAAAAAAATGACGGGTGCAATAGCCGAGTGGTTAAAGCGTTGGACTTTCAGTCGGAGGGTCCAGGGTTCAAATTTCGGTAACGGCGCCTGGTGGGTAAAGGGTGGAGATTTTTCCAGTCTCCCAGGTCAACATGTGTGCAGACCTGCTTGTGCTTGAACCCCCTTCGTGTGTATACGCAAGCAGAAGATCAAATACGCACGTTAATTTTAAAGATCCTGTAATGCATGCCAGGTTGGAGCATCTCAGCTCATCCTGATCCAGCCCATGTGGCCGGACCCACCTTGGTAACCGGACCTGGTTCTTACCCACGTTCTTCTTGTGGGGGTCTCCAGAGGGCTTTCCTTAGGGAAGCACGCACCCCTGGGAGGGTTCACCTGAGGAACTTGATGCGTTTGTGTGAGCATGTAAATATGTGTATGTGTGTGTGAGTGTGTGTTTATGTGTGTACGTGCTCGTGCGTATGTACGTGAATGTGCGTGCGTGCGTATGTGTGTTTATGTGTGTGTATGCGCGCGTGTGCTTTAGCACACAAGCAAACTACGCTGCCCTCAGAACAGAAAGAAATAAGCACACACACACACATGCATATATATTGGCAGGCATAAAGACGGAGAGAGACACACACACGCACGCACACACACACACATACTCACTAACTCTCTCACACACACACACACACATACATACACATATGCATACAAGCACACATCCATGCATGTACGGACACACACACACACACACACACAAAACCAACCTCGGACATTTTTACATTTAACGCAACATTTTTGGTCATATTTTGTGAAACAACAGATGTGCATTTAATATGGTAATATGAAATATACATTATTCAACAAAGAAGTCCACGGTATTCAAAGAGGTCTGTTAAATCTCTCCTTTCACAACAGATAGCTTTGAGACGAATGTAACATTTAACTTTTAAGTGTAGCACACATGAGGACCAGGTTTAAAAAAACACAAGGCGGCAATACATGATCATCCAGGAGTCATGACCTGGGTGCGGCCCGGTCCCCTCAGAGTGTAAGGAGTTCAGGGCCGAAACACTTGACTGAGGGGGGCTCTTCTCTGAAGACCTTGTACTGTCCAGCTCTCCCTACAGTTTCTTATCACTGAGACATGGGTAAGCCACTGACTTTCAGGAACAGTGTGAACGACGTTCGGGAAAAACCGAGTGACAGTGGGATAGACTAGACTCCCGGGTTCCGTGGGTTGGCAGCCCACCTCACCCTTAATCAACTGCTACAAGTTGTTCACAGTCAGGTCAGATAGATATATCTGCTACTGGTAACCTGGATCCCAGTACTACCTGTCACAGGGTTGAATTGCTGGCGACTAAACCAGCACCCCCACCAGTCCTCTCAGGAGGAGAGTGAGGAGGGTGGCTAGACACCCTGTTGGAATTAAATGACCCATCAAAGGGCGCCAGCTCTGGAGAGCTACCTGCGGCCACCTAGCTAAGGGAGTAAACCCTGACAGAAAATCCGGTGCGGGGCCCCAAAGGCGGTTGGATGGCAAACTTTGTCACTTTCCGGCAGCTCCTGCGGCCGCGTTGGCACCAAAACGTAACAGCCTTGCTGTTCCTTTGGAACTTGAAGCCAAATGCCAGAAACTCAACTTGCCACGTGCAAGTGTAAAAACGGAATGGGAAGAGTTAGACTAGAAGACAGTCCGAAACCTTGATGCGCTGATAGGAAAGAGCAGCTTGGAACACAAGTTAACCACCCACAGAGATATGGTGTACACAACCTGCCGGGAAACCTATGGAGGGAAAGAACCAAAGACAAGAACACCTCCTCAAAAATCCAGTCGAAAACGAGGAATGATAACATCCAAAATGCAAAAAGAAAACTCAAGAAAAGAATGAAGACTGATTAAGAATTTTAGAAGCAGGAAAGCCCTAAAAGCAAAGCACAGTGCCCTCAGTAAAGCAGAATCAGCAAGGAAGAAAAGGAGCAAAAAGACGACACAAGACTGCTTCTTCCAAGAACGGCATCTCACGAAAACATTCCGATTCGCAAAGCAAGACACCACCAGATCTCAAGGTGTTGGTTCATCCCAGGAAACCAGAGAAGAAGTTCAGCGATAAACCACCAACCCTTGAGGAAGTACAAAAAGTGGTCAAGAAAGCCAGGGCCAAATCATCACCAGGGCCAAACGGAATACCGTACCCGCTGTACAAGAAATGTCCTAAAGTCCTTCAGTGGCTCCACAGAGTGATAAGATCAGCTGGAGGAACCTGAAGATCAGCGACCAGTGGATGATAGCTGATGGCGTGAACATACCGAAAGAGCAAAATTTAAGTATCATCAGGCAGTTCAAACCAATATCACTCCTGAATGTCGAAGAAAAAAAATTTGAAAAAAATTTGTCATGGCTGCAAGACTGATAAAATACCTTACAGAAAATGAGTAGCTGGATGTGTCGGTCCAGAAAGGTGACATCCCAGGAGTTCCTGGCTGTGTAGAACATGCCACAATGATTCAGGATGCAACCCAAAGAGCAAAGGCAGAGAAAAAAGAACCTTGACGTGGTATGGCTGGATCTGGAAAATGCGTACGGGTCAGTTCCTCATGAGATGATCCAACTGGCTCTCGAGATGCACCATGTACCAACGAACATCAGGGAAATGCTGAAGAAGTGCTTCCATGGCTTCTAGGTGCAGTTCACCACCATGGAATACATGACAGATTGGATCGATCTGGATGCTGACATAGCCATGGTCTGCACAATTTCTCCAATCCCATTCGTGCTAGCAGCAGAAATTATCTTGAAGGCCTCAAGGAAGGGAACGGATCGAGCCGACCTAGGCAATGGATACCAGATACCACCTTTGAAAACCTTCATGGATGACACAACAGTCCTTTCAACAAAAGAGGATGACACCCGCGAAATATTGAAGCGGCTGGACGAGCTGGTTGCTTCAACCAGGATGACCTTCAAACCAAAGAAATCACGGAGCCTCTCACTGCATAAAGTAAAGGTAGCTGAAATGGTCACATTCACTGTAGCCAACCAAGCCATTCCAATGGTGTCAGACGAACCAGCCTTGGAAGATGGTACGATGAGTCCCTGAAAGACACAAAAAGAGGTAAGAAAGCCAAGCAGACAGCAGAAGGTCTGCATGCAGTGACCAGTGTGGCCTTCCTGGCAAATACAAAGTGTGGTGCCCACAGTCTATGCTGATACCAGAGCTCCTGTGACCTCTCCTGATATAGTGTATCAGCTGTACCACAGTCAAGTCAATTGAGGCTAAGATCAACAAAAATACACACAAAAGGTTTGGAGTCCCACCAGGTCTCAATGACGTGGTACTGTCGCCAAGCAAAGCTGAGGTAATCCCTTGTTGAAGAATACAGGGTAGGGAAGGCAAGACTTCTCAGCATGCTCGAAGACTCAGGAGACAGTATTGTGAGATCCAACCAACCCAAGCTGAAGACTGACAGAAAATGGAAAGTCAGGGAGGCAGTCATTGCAGCGAAAGAAAGTCTAAAGATGAAGGAAATGGTAGGACACACCCAAACCAACAGACAAGGCCTGGGATCGACAAAGATGGAATGGTGGTCCCAAGCAAAGGGGAAAGCAAAAAGAGACATGATCATACAGGAGATCAAGAAGGAAGAGTATATTTAAAGAGTCCAGAAGGCAGTCCAGCAAGGCCAACAGGGGCAGTGGACAACATGGGAAAATGCACTCCAAAGTAGCCTCAGCTGAAGTGACATGTGGAACATGGCCCCTATGAGGATCAACTTCATCCTCAGATCTGTGTATGACCTCCTGCCCTCGAATACAAACTTGGTGAAATGGGGGAAAGCAGAAGACCCTGTGTGCCCACTCTGCCACGGCAAACAAACAGTGGAACATGTCCTCCATTCATGCAAACCCCAAGGAGCACCCACACCACCATACTTTCTAGTAGAGTTCCTCTTTGGAAAAGGGAAAAACGTCTGGGCAGGAACAGCTGTAACATCCAAAGCATGGAAACGTGGGCTACTGGATGGTGCCAAAGATTGGGAATGCAGAGTTGCCCAACCAGAAACACCCACAGATCATCAGCAAGAGCGGTATGAGACCTGACATATCACTTCACTCCAAGGCAACGAAACAAGCGATTCTGATTGAGCTTACTGTGCCATACGAATGCAGAATGGCGGAAGCCCACATCTACATGACTGAGAAGTATGCTAGTCTAGCCAGCATCCGAAGAGAATCTGGTTTACGAGCCAAAGTCCTCACCATAGAGACTGGTGCACGAGGGTTTGTGAGCGCATCTGCTTACAGCCTCAAGAAACAGCTGTCAATTTCTGGCAGAGAGAGGACAAGGGCTCTCAATTCAATGGCAGAAGCAACAGGAAAGAGTTCCAGCTGGATCTGGTCGAGGAGGAATGAAAATAAACTTCATAAGGATTTAATTTTGCCTACTCAAACTAGGTGTACAATGGCTCAGTGGTTAAAACGTCTGCAAGAAAGGTTACTAAGTCCTGAAGTGGCGGCCACCCTGGAGGCGCGGGTTCTAACCTGCTGAGGACCAGATTAAAAGAAAAAAAAAGGCGGCAATACAAGGGCATCAAGGAGTCATGACCTGAGTGCGGCCCAGCCCCATTAGAGCATATGGAGTTAAGGGCCGAAACATTTGACTGAGGGGTCTTCTTCTCTGAAGACCTTGTTTTGTCAAGCTCTCCCTACAGTTTCTTATCATTTAATTTTGCATTAAAAATGAAAACAAAAAGCATGAAAACATTACATTTGCTCTTTAAAAGATTAAATGATACATGCATGCATGAATAGAATGAATTTAACATATTTTTCTTCTTCTTTTTTCCCCATTCATATAATCATATATGTCCTAACATCAAATTATGTGACGTGTATTTACAATGATGTGCAATGAAATGACATGCCAGTCGCATAATGGATATATTGCAATGTCACGAAAACAAAATAAAGATGAAAGAAGCTGATATGAGAAATTTACGAAGCAGAAGTTCTTAAAGATAAGATCACCAAGATTTTGACTAACGAATAGAGAAACAACAATATTAGCAATCACATCAAAAACAACAATATCAGTACGTTCTTGTGAAAATGGATAGTGTGTCACAAAACCATTCTATCAGGCAATCATTTTGCTTTCTTCTTTTTTATTTTAAGACGTAAAACGATTCTTCTCCTTTAAATAATTATTTCAACATGCACGTGACATTCCGTAACCTGGACATCTTCATTTCTGTTGCGATTTCATCGGTTTCATCTTCTTCTTACCCATTAAACGACTAAACATCTCTCTCACAGACTGGTACACCAAATTATTGGTCACGAGCAAAATGTAGAAATTCTGACAGAAGTTGAATAGCATCACCAGCTCCAGGACATCCCAGATGTAGATGAGGTCCTGTAGAATCTGAGGAACTGGCGCCCATGGGTCGTGTTCCAGCAGGGAGTCCCACTGGTCCAGAAAGACCATGAACAGCCCGTGCATGACGCCGTAAGGGGCCACCGTCAGGAAAGCTGACATGGAGATGTAGGTCAGGCAAACAGTGGCTCGATCAACTATCGCTGCTTTCTTCTTTGATTGATCAGCACGACGTTTCTTCGATTTTGAATAACCATGGCTTTTTTCCGTGGAATTCATCACGGAGTTACTAAATCTAACATCTTTTCCCTCAGTGTTGTCATTGTCCTTGTGGTCCAAGGTCGCGGGAGATACACTGCTCATTCCCTTTTCGACTGGGAAATTTTCCGTTTTAGTTATTTCACCATCATCTGAGGCAAGAACGCAACGTTTACCGTCATCTGAGGCATTATCCTCAACGGAAATCTTCACGTCATCAACAACGGCTTCAGAACGATTCTTTTCTGACATTGCGGTGGCTTTGTCATGTGGGTTTAGTTTTTCAATCATGTGTCGAGAACCGACTTCCGGTAATTCATTTCCTTTTGTACTGGCTAAAGGCAATCTTGCTGACACAGCCGTCACAGCCATCCCCGTTTTACTCTCCTCCGACAAGACATGGGCGCCCTGCCCAAAGGAACTTCCCCCTGCTATCCCCCCTTTTCCCCCTTCCCTCTCTGTGCCCTGGGTCAGCTTGCTCCTCTGACGTTTTGACAGGCGGATCTGAAAGAGAGTCAGCATGTTGAGGAGGAAGATGACAGCGCAAGGCAGCACAGAACCGAAGACAAAGGTGAGGCTGTCAACAACGACACGAACGTCCTCTCTGAAGGAGCAGAACAGTTTGGTGCTGTCCAGTTCGTCCGGCACAGTGTCCACAGTGTAGAACACGGACAGGTTGATGAGGAGGGTCAGGAGGGTGAAGGCCGTGCACGTGATGAACGCTTTTTTCTTCGTGCTGGACATTTTCCAGGTCAGTGGGAAAGCCACCGCAACGAATCTGCACCAACATCCATGCACACACAGACAGATATATGACAGCATGCACACACAGACAGATATATGACAGCATGCACACACAGACAGATATATGACAGCATGCACACACAGACAGATATATGACAGCATGCACGCACAGACAGATATATGACAGCATGCACACACAGACAGATATATGCAAACATGCACACACAGACAGATATATGACAGCATGCACACACAGACAGATATATGACAGCGTGCACACACAGACAGATATATGACAGCATGCACACACAGACAGATATATGACAGCATGCACACACAGACAGATATATGACAGCGTGCACACACAGACATATATATGCAGGCATGCACACACAGACAGATATATGACAGCATGCACACACAGACAGATATATGACAGCATGTACACACAGACAGACAGATATATGACAGCATGCACACACAGACAGATATATGCAAACATACACACACAGACAGATAATTATATGACAGCATGCACACACAGACAGATATATGCAGGCATGCACACACAGACAGATATATGCAAACATACACACAGAGACAGATATATGACAGCATGCACACACACAGACAGATATATGCAAACATACACACAGAGACAGATATATGACAGCATGCACGCACAGACAGATATATGACAGCATGCACACACAGACACACACAGAGATATATGACAGCATGCACGCACAGACAGATATATGACAGCATGCACACACACACACACACAGAGATATATGACAGCATGCACACACAGACAGATATATGACAGCATGCACACACAGACAGATATATGCAAACATGCACACACACACACACAGACAGATATATGACAGCATGCACACACAGACAGATATATGGAAACATGCACACACACACACACAGACAGATATATGACAGCATGCACACACAGACAGATATATGACAGCATGCACACACAGACAGATATATGCAAACATGCACACACAGACAGATATATGACAGCATGCACACACAGACAGATATATGCAAACATGCACACACAGACAGATATATGACAGCATGCACACACAGACAGATATATGCAAACATGCACACACAGACAGATATATGCAAACATGCACACACAGACAGATATATGCAAACATGCACACACAGACAGATATATGACAGCATGCACACACAGACAGATATATGCAAACATGCACACACAGACAGATATATGCAAACATGCACACACAGAGATATATGCAAGCATGCACACACAGACAGATATATGCAAACATGCACACACAGACAGATATATGCAAACATGCACACACAGAGATATATGCAAGCATGCACACACAGACAGATATATGCAAACATGCACACACAGACAGATATATGCAAACATGCACACACAGACAGATATATGCAAACATGCACACACAGACAGATATATGCAAGCATGCTCACACAGACAGATATATGCAAGCATGCACACACAGACAGATATATGCAAACATGCACACACAGACAGATATATGACAGCATGCACGCACAGGAACAGACACCCGCACATCAATGGGTCAGTTTTGCTCTGTAATGTGACGTAAACTGGTACTTTCAATGATTAATGTTTTGAAAGATTAATTCAGTTTGCTGTTATTGAATGATTCAGTAACTGATTTGATTTTATTCAGTACAACCATTACGCAAATTTGCCAAAAAGTAAAAAACTGCAAAATTGGAATTGTAATATTTGAAGTAAAAAGGTACTCTTCACACTGTATACTGCTCCTCTCGCTGAAATTATCAACCGCAATAATATCAGTCATCATTCTTATGCTGATGACACTCAACTCCAGAAGAGTGATACCCCTGAAAAATTGTTGTCGCTCTTGCAAGAAACATCCAACTGCTTCCTGGACATTCAAAACTGGATGATTCGAAATAAGTTACAATTGAACGCGGACAAAACTGAAGCAATGATCATAGGAACTAAACAAAAACTGTCTTCCATCACAATCGACACAATCAAACTTGGCAGTACATCCATCCCTCTTTCCACGTCAGTCAGGAACCTCGGTGTTGTCCTTGACAATACACTGTCCATGCAAAAATTTATCAGTCAGACATGTCAGTCCTGCTACTGTCAACTGCGACGCATCAGTGCCGTCCGGAAATATCTGTCCACTGACGCAGCATCTAGACTTGTCGTTTCTCTCATTCTCTCCCGCCTTGACTACTATAACTCTCTATTGTCTGGTCTGCTTGCTTCATCCATTCAGTCCCATCAGCGCATACAAAACTCTGCTGCCCGACTCGTCCTCAGAAAGAAAAGATCTGAGCACATCACTCCTCTTTTGCAACATCTCCACTGGCTCCCTGTCTCACACCGAATAAAGTACAAGATCAGCACTCTATGTTATAGATGCATTCACAAAACTGCCCCTTCCTATCTCTGCGGCTGCCTTCACCTCTACACTCCATCTCACTCACTACGATCGGCCTCGGATCCACTCTGTTTACGCATACCCAGATTCAAACACTCGACTATTGGCCGCCGTTCTTTCTCTGTTTCTGGACCTTGCGATTGGAATGAACTTCCTTTTTCGCTTCGTCAAGTCTCCACACTCAGCTCTTTCAAGTCTGGCCTTAAAACCCACCTCTTCCCAAAACAGCCTCCCTTGCCTGCCCTTCCTTGTCTTTAGTTTCTACAGTATTAGAGTTATGCATGCGTGTGAATGACTGGTGCGAAAGCGCTTTGATTTGTCTCTGCACAAGATCCAGCGCTATATAAATACCATTATTATTATTATTAAACATAAAAAATAGCATGGAATATAACTCAGTCACACACACACACACACACACACACACATACATATGCATGCGTGTGAATGATTTGTCTCTGCACAAGATCCAGCGCTATATAAATACCATTATTATTATTATTATTATTATTATTATTACCCATGCAGATAAGCATAGTTTTTAGAACTCGGCAGAAATATATGGTTACAAAATGCGAAAAGGGAGAGAGTGTGTGAGGGGGGGGGGGGGGGGGGGGGGGGGGGGGGGGGGGGGGGATGAGCAGGTGTGATGTGAAGGTAATGAGAGAACACGTTGTTTGTGAATATAGTGGTGTGTCCATCGAGATCGATGATGACCATCGTTGTCATCCAGCTGGGGGATGGGGGGAGGGTGGTGGTGGGGTGGGGGGGAGGATGCTCATGAATCTATCTGTGAATGCGCAGATGGCTGAATAGTCCGATCTGCGCACGAAATGTTCGCTGACAGTTGGGGCAGACAAAGACAGGCATATCATTGTCAGGGAGCTTGTTTGCCCGTGACTTTCTGGCCTGCCTCTTCTGAACAGCTGCAGCAGTCCTGTTGGCCTCGCACAACTTGGCGCCTTTGTGCACAGCAGCGCACCATTTGTCACGGTCCACTGCAGATTCCTCCCAGGAGTCAGGGTTGATATCAAACGCTTTAAGAGAGACTTTCAGAGTATCTCTGAAGCGCTTCTTCTGACCTCCGTGTGATCTCTTCCCTTGTTGCAGCTCGCCATAGAAGAGCCTTTTGGGCAGCCGATGGTCTGGCATGCGCACCACGTGTCCAGCCCAGCGAAGCTGGGACTGCATCAGGATGGTGAAGATGCTGGGAAGGGTGGCTTTTGCAAGCACCTCTGTGTCTGGGGTCCTGTCTTGCCACTTGATGTTCAGTAGCTTCCTGAGGCATGTTGTGTGGAAGTGGTTCAGCTTCTTGGCATGTCGTTGGTACACTGTCCAAGTTTCGCAGGCGTACAGTAGTGTGGGGAGAACTACTGCTCTGTAGACCTTTAGCTTGGTCTCAAGACTAATGCCTCTTCTGTTCCAGACATTTGCACTGAGTCTGCCAAAAGTTGCGCTTGCTCTTGCAATCCTGACGTTCACTTCATCGTCGATGGTCGCATTTCGTGACAGTGTGCTGCCAAGGTATGTGAACCGCTCCACCGCACTGAGTCTCTGACCGTTGACTGTGATGTTGGGCTCAACGTAGGGTTTCCCTGGGGCTGGCTGATGGAGAACTTCAGTTTTCCTCGTGCTGATGGTAAGGCCGAAATTCCTGCTGGCAGTGGCAAACTTGTCGACGCTGAGTTGCATGTCAGCTTCAGATCCAGCGTTGAGGGCACAATCATCAGCAAACAAAAAGTCTCTGATGATGTCTGTCATGACCTTCGTTTTTGCTTGAAGCCTTTTGAGGTTAAACAACTTGCCATCTGTTCGGTACTTTAGGCTGATTCCAACATCGCCATCTCTGAAGGCATCAGTAAGCATTGCAGAGAACATGAGGCTGAACAGCGTTGGAGCCAGGACGCAGCCTTGCTTGACACCATTTGTGACAGCAAAAGGAGCAGATGTTTCGCCATTGTCCTGGACTCGAGCCTGCATGCCTTCATGGAACTGGCTGACCAAGGAAATAAATTTCCGAGGGCATCCGTACTTGGCCATGATCTTCCACAGTCCCTCTCTACTCACGGTGTCGAAGGCCTTAGTGAGGTCGACATAGGTGGAGAACAGATCAGCATTTTGCTCCTGACATTTCTCTTGCAGCTGCCTTGCAGCAAACACCATGTCGGTGGTTCCGCGCTCTTTCCAGAATCCACATTGGCTCTCAGGCAAATGACCTTGGTCAAGGTGTGCTGTGAGGCGGTTTAGTAGGATCCTGGCAAGTATCTTGCCTGCGATGGAGAGCAAGGAAATGCCCCGATGGTTATCACAGGCTTGCTGGTTCCCCTTTCGCTTGTACAAGTGAATGATAGATGCATCTTTGAAATCCTGGGGGATCGTCTCTTCTTTCCACATGAGTGAGTACAGCTGATGGAGCTTCTCAGTCAGCACGGTGCCTCCATCCTTGTAGACCTCTGCTGGTATGGAGTCTGAGCCAGGTGCTTTGCCACTGGATAGCAGATAGATTGCTTTCTCGGTCTCAAGAAGTGTTGGCGGATCGTCCAGTGCTTCGTTGATGGGGACTTGTGGGAGACGGTCTATGGCTTCATCATTTATGGAGGAAGGGCGATTTAAGACACTGTTGAAGTGCTCAGCCCAGCGTTAAAAATTTTTCTCCTTCTCGGTGATCAAGGTATTCCCATCTGCACTGAGGAGGGGGGATGATCCTGAGAATGTGGGGCCGTAGGCTTCTTTTAAGGCATCATAGAACCTCTTCATATCGTGCCTGTCAGCATATCCCTGGATCTCATCAGCTTTGTCACTCAGCCACTTATCCTGCATCTGGCGTAACTTTTGCTGAACAGTCCTGCGGATGGCATCGTATGCATCCTTTTTTGATGTGGACTTTGGGTTGCTCAGGTAGGCTTGATGCAGACGGCGTTTCTCATCCAGAAGCTGCTTGATTTCATCACAGTTTTCATCAAACCAGTCTTTGTGCTTTCTGGTCATGGGTCCCAGGGTCTCTGAAGCTGTACTATAGATCAGCTCACGCAGGGTCCTCCAGTCAGACTCCACATTCTGGTTGTCCAGAGAGGCGGATTCCAGACGATCTTCCAGCAGCTCCACAAAGGACTGTTTGATGGTGATGTTTTTCAGCTTAGCGATGTTAAGCTGTTTTGGAGCCTTCTGGCCTTGGGGGCGTCTCTTGGGCTGGATTCGAATATTCAGCTTCGAGACTACAAGGCGATGGTCTGTCCAACACTCGGCACCGCACATGGTCTTTGTTACACGTACATCTTGCCTATCCCTTTTCCTGACGATGACGTAATCGATAAGATGCCAATGCTTTGAGCGTGGGTGCATCCATGACGTCCTGTTACGGGTAGGGAGGCAGAAAACTGTGTTGGTTATCAGCAGTTCGTGCTCTGCACAAGTCTGAAGCAAAAGCAATCCATTTGGGTTGCAGTGGCCCACACCGTGCTTTCCAATCACTCCATCCCAGGAGATGTAGTCAGAGCCAACTCTAGCATTGAAGTCCCCAAGAATGATGAGCTTGTCTGCTTTAGGGATAGCAGCAATGACAGAGTGAAGGTCCTCGTAGAACTTCGCCTTCACTTCATCAGGGTTGGTCATGGTTGGGGCGTAGGCACTGACAATGGTGAGGTGCTTCTGGCCAGATGCCAGTGGGAGTTTCATGGGCTGCCTATCGTTGACTCCCTTTGGGATTCCAGCTAGCTTGCTGACAAGTGCTGTTTTTACTGCAAAACCAATGCCAGCCTCACGTCGATCTTCGCTTCCTCGTCCACTCCAGAAGAAGGTGTAACCAGATCCCCGTTCACAGAGCTCGCCTTCGCCTGCAAGCCAAGTCTCACTCAAGGCTGCGATGTCAATGTTGTATCTGGCGAGTTCGGATGCAACTAGTGCCGTTCTCCTTTGGGGTCTGTCCGCGTTATCTCTGTCCAGGAGAGTCTTTATGTTCCAAGCACCAATGGTGAGAGGAACGATCCTTGTTTTTTGCTTTTCTTTCTTTTTGTTTCGACTGCTGATGTAGGGTCCCCGCCAGCCGCGGTATGCTGGCCAGGGTGATATGGAGCAGGCAATTTTTAGGGCACCTTTTCTAGCCCCTTCCTCATGCCAGGGAGGTGAGCAGTGCATTCCTAAAGAGGGCTGCTCAGACGCTCAGACGGCTGCCGAGCTCCATCGCTGCTCCTGTCGACGAAGAACGACCCTATGGCCTGAGCCGCCTGCGTGCAGGTCTGCGGCTGCGACTGCCAGTGTACCCACACCTGTCGTTTCGTCGCTCGCCTGTCGCCACAGGACTTGGGGGTGATGAAATGATGAAGGATGAAAGGTCATTTTGGATGACTGATGACTTGCGCGATGAGTTTGTTTAAAGTGAAGAGGAGTTGCGCAACGTCGACCTCACTCTCTCGTCCGGGTCCACCAATTTCCAGTGGCAAGACTAAGTCGAGACGACTGGAGGATGAGCACGGATGCAGTGGATGACCAAGATATCCTTTTGGTGTCTCATCTTGCTCTCTGCACTCCACAGTGCATTGCTGAAACCGCCTTCCTCTCCGTTGAACCGATAGGTTTCTTCCGCAGATTCTGCCGGATCCAGACTTCGCATGCATGGGTAGACACACCCCGGGGGCCAACTGCGTGTGGCATGCACACAGCACAGTGGAGCTAGATGGCCGTCGGTGGCTCTCCTGAGCCGACGCCCTTTTATGGATCTCCATAAGGGTGTCTAGCCACCCGCCTCACCAGTCCCGGAAGGGAGCAGTGGGAGTGCCGGTTTAGTCGCCGGCAACCCGACCCTGAACAGGTTGTACTGGATTACAGGTTACCAGTAGCAGATCTAATGACCTGACCTGACCACATTGTGAATATAGCTATATAATGAACAACATAATTTGTTTTCGAATGAGATTAATCCGTTTATACTGACTGTCCAAGAATAGTATAACAAGTCATTGAATATATTCACCTAAACTTAACTATTATCATTAGGATGCTTTTTGGTTTATGTAATTTCATCTAATCAGTCTTCACGGGGAGGTTTTAGATTTCATCATAACGTTTTTCATATTCCGTTTAGCAGGACACATGGTGACTTTATTGTCATGTTGATGTTAAGTCTTGGGATCAGTTCTTCGCACCTTAGTACAGTTCCACAAGGAATACCAATGCGGAAAAATGTACAGCGGTTAATTCCTCATTCAAGAAAGTTTAGTTTCAGTAGCAGAGATACTAGAGCATGGAAATAACTGCTACCACATACAATACAAGCACCATCCACTACTTTATCCATGAATCAACTGAACAATTCCATAAAATTGTCATCTATTGTTAGGAAGTTAGACGAATAGATGCATTGGATAACGGAGGTTGAACCTTGACCCAATTTCTATCAAACAATGAAGGGATTATTTGTAAGCTGAAAAGCTGGCTCTGTCCCTGTCCTGGAACTTCTTAGTACTGCTGCCATTGCTACTACTATCATTACTACTGCTACTACTACTACCACTACTATTTAGGTTCTCTCTCTGTGTGTCTCTCTCCATATATATATATATATATATATATATATATATATATATATATATATATATATAGAGAGAGAGAGAGAGAGAGAGAGAGAGAGAGAGTCATCTCTCACCTGTCCAAACTGATGGCAACCACCAACCACAGGGAGAGGAACCAGCACCAGTATCTAAATAACATGAACGTCTGACAGGAACGAACATGCCAGGTGAGCATCCTCTGGTAGATGTTATGGAATCGGTCCAAGTTCACTTCCATCAGACGAATCACTGTGTTCGCAAGATCAGACACGGCCAGAAAGCGAAGATACACAGAGTACGAAATAGAACTAAAAGAACGATGACGAAGAACGAGCAAAATCATGACGTTGCCTATGACACCCAAAAAGGCAACTAGGTCATACATGGTGAGATAGACTGCAGTGGGAAGAACGGAGGTGGTATGCCAGTCGAAAAAATTATCATAGTTGTAGTCGTAGTTATCGACATCGTTGATGGAGTGCGATGTGTTTTCTGTTGAAGAGTTGACATCAGCGGTGAGGTCATCGTCTGAAACAAAAGTATTTGTGTATGTTAATTCGTGATTTATTCATTTGTTTCAAGATCGAGATCAAGATTAAGATAAGAGTTGATTTCCGATACAGGTCCCTAGGGTACCTCTTCATCGGACTTCTGGCTGCTTATGTGCGCCACTCCCGTTTATCTATATTCTTGCCTCGAAACTTTCAAATATAATTTCTTGGTCTGACCAGGATTTGTCGATCCTGTTCTTCAGAGTGTTTACATATTTGGAACTAACGACATGTGTTGGAAGGCTGCTCCAGATGTTGACAGTTCTCAGTGCAAATGAGATCTTCCTCAGGGATGTCTGTGCTTGCAGTGGATATATGTTCATGGAGTGTCTCCTGGTTCCTCTACGTGGTGCTGCTTTTTTCCCAAGTTTGATGAAGCCACACACATCCTTGTCATGAATTCTTGTAATGATCTTATATAGTTCTATCATGTCTCCTCTTAACCTACGGTAGCTAAGTGTTGGTAACTCCAGCTTCTTTAGTCGTTGGGCATAGGTCTTTAAACCCTAGAAGTTGCTTGGTATCACACCTCTGAACTCCTTTGATCTGCTCAACTATTTTGCAATCATGGGGTACCAGATGGAACTTGCATCGTCAAGGTGTGATCTCACAAGCGATTTATATAATGGCAGGAAGCTCTTATCGTTTAAGTGATGGAATGTCCTTCTGATGACGGCAAACACTTAATTAACTGTTTTCCTTTTTCACCGACATGTTCTTCAAACTTAAGCCCTTCATCAATCACAACGCCTGTGTCCTCTTCTGAATGCACTTGTTTGAGAACTATATCCCCCAGTTTGTATTGTAGTGATGTGTCATTTTTCTTCCCAATCAACATAAGTTTGCACTTTTCTGGTTGGACATGTAAGAGCGATGTATCACTCCATAATTATGGACATGTTGTTGAGGTATTCTTGTAGAGACACACAGTCATCAATTGTTTTGATTGTATTCAACACTTTCGTATCATCTGCGAACATATAAACTTATGAGTTGGCTAGTTCTGGCAGGTCGTTGATGAAGATAACAAACATCAGGGGCCCGAGCACCGATCCCTGCAGGATTCCGGACATGACCAGCTTCCACTATATGCCTCATCATTCACCGCAACCTGTTGTTCCCTACCACTCAAGAAGTCCCTTATCCAATTAATCAGTTGATCTGATATCATGTATGCTCTGAGTTTGCTGAAAAGTCTGTTCTGTGGCACTGTGTCGAAAGCCTTCTGTTAGTCCATGTAGATACAGTCCACTCTTTCCCCTATATCAATAGCCTCAGTCCATTTATCAATCACTTCCAGAAGTTGTAGATTAGTTGACCTTCCTGATATAAATCCATAGTGTTTATTTGTGAATAGTTTGTTTTCCTTCATGTACTGCATAATAGGATTCCTGATGATTTTCTCCAATACGTTACTCATGACTGACGTAAGACTTACAGGCTTGTAGTTTCCTGCTACACATTTGTCTCCCTTGTTTGTAGTTTGCACTAATTCTTGCCTTTTCCCACTCAATTGGTGTACTTCCAGTCTGTACACATTGGTTGAAAAGTCAAGCTAGGCAGTAACACAAGGTTTCTGACACCTCTCCCCAAAAAAGCGGATTCATATTATCCAACCCGGGTAACTCATCAGTCTTCGGTTGTCTTAGTATTTTCTGAACGTTACGAACATGTATCTCTAGGTTCTCCATGCTATACTTAACAACTTCCTCCTGTATCATGAGTTTGCCCCATGTTTGTTTGTTTCATTTATTTATTTATTTGTTATATTATTTAATGTGTTATAGGACATGTTTTCTTTTCTTATCAAAATTTACTTTCTTCATAGACCTGTTGTAATGCACAGTTATCTTAAGAAATGGTTTGAGTGATTGTGCTGTTCACGTGTTTGGCTTATCTTTCATTTCAGTGTCAATGATGCGGTTTTTCTTACCTGGTCAACGCTGTTTTTTAAAATTTATTATTTTTTTTTGCTCGTGTGTTGCATATCTTAATGAATGTTCATGTTCCCAAACTGACTGTATTCAATGTGTTTAATGTTACATGCACCCCAGCTTAAAGACGAATCTCGGTGTATCTATAGACAACACAATTGTGTTTCACCTTAGCGACGGGCGCAATAGCCGAGTGGTTAAAGCGTTGGACTTTCAATCTGAGGGTCCCGGGTTCGAATCACGGTGACGGCGCCTGGTGGGTAAAGGGTGGAGATTTTTACGATCTCCCAGGTCAACACATGTGCAGACCTGCTAGTGCCTGAACCCCCTTCGTGTGTATATGCAAGCAGAAGATCAAATACGCACGTTAAAGATCCTGTAATCCATGTCAGCGTTCGGTGGGTTATGGAAACAAGAACATACCCAGCATGCACACCCCCGAAAGCGGAGTATGGCTGCCTACATGGCGGGGTAAAAACGGTCATACACGTAAAAGCCCGCTCGTGTGCATACGAGTGAAAGTGGGGTTTGCAGCCCACGAACGAAGAAGAAGAAGAAGAAGTTTCACCTTAGCAAGTGCCTTTCCATATTCAACTCGTTGTTGTTGTTTGTTTAATGAATTTATGTTTCTATGGTGATTCTGTGTTCAAATTTTATTGTTCGGTTTGTTTTATTTCATTTCTTATTCACTCTTTAATATTCCTATCTTTATCATGATATGCTATGTGATAGTAACTGATGCACTGTTGTTACTGTTATGTCCTGGTGTGTGTGTGTGTGTGTGTGTGTGTGTGTGTGTGTGTGTGTTTATCTTATCTTTCCAATGAGAATCATCAGCGGGATTATCATTTTCATGAGTAGGCTGTTATTACTGTTCTTGTTCATGCCACTGATGTTGGTTATTCTTCCTCTCTCTCTCTCTCTCTCTCTGTGTGTGTGTGTGTGTGTGTGTGTGTGTGTGTGTGTGTGTGTGTGTGTGTGTGTGTGTGTGTGTTGCACTATTGTTTGTTTTATTTTGTTGTTGATGATATTCATTTTACAAAGTGCAGTACATTGTGCTAAAGAATATGCATATCCTGTCAGTAATCTAATCAATAACATGGTCATCTGCTTGCATTGAGCTGTAACTCTGTGTGTGTGTGTGTGTGTGTGTGTGTGTGCGAACGTGCGCGAATCACTTTCAACTGCCGAATGCACTGGTAGCCTTCGCCAGCGTTTGTTGTGATTGTTCGTGATGCACGTGGCATGTGCGTGAGTTTGGTTTGTGAACTCCTCAGTCTCGCTTTCGTTTGTGCGAGTGTTGGGTTTTTTGTGTGTTTGTTTGTCTGTTTGTTTTGTTCTTTTTTTTTGGTTCAAATTGTTTTTTTCTCCTTTTTTTTCTCTTCTTTTTCTTCTCTTTTTTTTTTTGGTTTAGTTTTTTTTTTTTCCTAATTGAAACTGCCGAGGTGATGGTCTCGTCGACGATTTCACGACACGACGAGCCAGCCAGAGTGAAAAGCGAAAGCTCATCCCGTGTCCTTGTGGAGAGGGAACTGTCCTGGGGTAGGACGGGGTTCCCCTGTGGAGAGGGAACTGTCCTGGGGGAGGACGGGGTTCCCCTGTGGAGAGGGAACTGTCCTGGGGTAGGACGGGGTTCCCCTGTGGAGAGGGAACTGTCCTGGGGGAGGACGGGGTTCCCCTGTGGAGAGGGAACTGTCCAGGGGTAGAACGGGGTTCCCCTGTGGAGAGGGAACTGTCCTGGGGGAGGACGGGGTTGCCCTGTGGAGAGGGAACTGTCTAGGGAGAGGACGAGGTTCCCCTGTGGAGAGGGAAGGACGGGGTTCCCCTGTGGAGAGGGAAGGACGGGGTTCCCCTGTGGAGAGGGAAGGACGGGGTTCCCCTGTGGAGAGGGAACTGTCCTGGGGACTGTACAAGGCTGGCAGCTTCAACGCTGATTTCAGGAGGACCCCAGTTCTGTGGGTCTGGGAGCTTACCTTCGCTGGGAATGCTGAGTCACCAAATGGGCAGTTACTGGTTGTTTTTTTCTTTTCTTTTTTTTCGTATCACCAGCTGTTAAAGTGAGCATGATAATCGAATAATGATTTTTGTCTGTAGTAAGGTAGTAGTGGTAGTGATGGTGGTGGGGCTGGTTATATTTCCGTTGTTAGCCTGTTGTTTAAAGTTGTGTGTTTGGAGAGCTGAGTGGTATTATTGACATGGTGGAGCGTGCCTTCCACTGGATAGCATTGTTGTCCCCTTCACTCGGGCAGTGTGGAGCCAGAGAGGGGATCCATCTCATGAGAAAGCATGTGTGCATTCGTTCGTTTGTGTGCACGTGTGCGAGTTTTCTATGTTGTATATGATTTTGATTTATTTCTGATTATCATGTTTTTGCTATGTGTGGGTGTTTTGAATCATGTTAATTAGTTTTTTTTGTTTTTTTTAGACATGAAGAGAAAGAGGAATTATAAGTAAATTATAATGTAAAAATTTATTTTGTGCAAAGCATGATGCACTTCGCATACTATGTAGCACCGTCAGATTAAGAAACGCTAAGAAAGTTTGTTTTCGGTTCTAAAGAACTGTGGTTTATTGATGAAGACTCATGGTTATAATCCTTAGAATATTTTCTTTGTGAAGGAGTGCCATGGATCAGTGTCCCATCTCTGCCTTTCTTCAGTTATTTGTTTTGGTGCAGACTGCAGTCCAGTCATCAGGCCTCAGCTGACGATCCAGATGACCTTGACATTGACGTGGAATCGGACCTGACCCTGACCCTGACCCTGTCGCCCACCGTGAGATGTTTCACATGCCGTTCGTGTGAGGGTCACTGCAGCTGCCAGGGACGTCGCCAGACAGTCATCCACGATCACAAGGACTGGCTCTTAGAGAAAAGACAAGTGGCCGGGACATTTGTGTCCGCGGCGTCTCAGTGATTGTGAAGACATTTGTCTTTCTTTCTGTTTCCGTAGGTTTTCAACTCTTGATCCGTTCATGATGAAGTGTAAGCAGCGGAAACACTGGGATTGGGAGGGATTGGGGGGTGGGAAAAGCCTTCTTTCTTTTGGTCATCTCTGTCCTTTTTCCGTTCCCAATTTAGCTCTCAGACTATTATCAAATTCATTACGGACCAAGTATTGTTCTCCTGTCAAGTGCATATGCTTTAGAAACCTGACAATTGAGCATGTAATTTTTCACTGTAGTTTGATGAAGCCTTTTGTAAACGAAAGTGTGTCTTCACAAGTGACTGAGAACGTTGATGTTTTTGACTTTTTGCATTCATTATCAGTTGTTTCGCTTGTCAGTTTAACGACTTCTCTTTTACGAAGTCCTTTAAGTAATTTCCTGTAACTGTATTTAGAGTTGTTTTGTTGTTGTTGTTGTTTTTTCTTCCAAATTTCACCCACATTTTTACCTTCATTTGCCCAGTTTCTCCCAACCCTCCATTCATCCACATCTCCCACCCCTTCTAACCGATAATACTCAGATGTATTCATAAATACTTTAACAAAATGTCTTCAATCACCGATATGTGTGACGGGACATTAAACAAAATTCCTCCTCCTCCTCCTTTCACAAATGGAGCTTTCTAACCATTGTCTTGAATTCAAGGATGTCTTCGAATGTGTGTGAGTGCTTGTAGTTCCGTGGGTCCCATCTCGGCGGGGGTCTTTCATTCAGTGAACCGTCGGGTTGTGACACTGACTGCTCACCTTCGTCCTATCATATTTCTGAAACTACTGTCTGAAAGTTCCAGTCTTTCTGTTCATTGTTTCTTTCGGTTTCTATAACGTTTCTCTTTCCCATTACTTCCGAAGCATGATTTTCCTCAAGGTTCCGCTATTGGTCCTGTTTTATTTTGCCTTCAAACCCCAACTACTTTCAGAGATTATCAGTACGCCTTTCAAACATCATTCATCACTCATGTACCATCTTTATCTTGTGGAAACACAACAAACTGCAGTTGGATATTGATACCATTGAGATGTCTCTTCTGTTAAAACTTCTGTTAAAAGAGACGTGTAGGTACAGGTAGGTACTGCACGACTTCATCATTCAGCATGTTTCCATGAAACACAAGTACGTTTCCCTCATGCCACACAGAACCTGAAAGCTATCTTTCAATAAACACCTGTCCTTACAAAATGAAAAGCATGTTCTGGATCACCAGGTCCTGTTAACTTGAAAATGTAGAATGAATCTTTTCTTCATGGAGGTGCTACTCGTCTCTTATGCGCATTTGTCTTTTCGACACTAGATTAACGTGATTCTCTTCTCCAATGTTTCTAATGCGTATTCTAATTAAACTGTAATATGTTTAGAACACACACACACACACACACACACACACACACACACACACACACACACACACACACACACACACCATTACTAACCGTTAGCATAGTATGCCGTGGCAAAGGTTGTCTCTTGTTGCATTTTGACGGAAACAGTTCAACAAGTAGGTGTTTGTGTACACGTTGACAGTACAGCCAGTTCAATCCCAGCCTGAAAACAAACATGTGACGGTACATGAGGTTCTGACAGAAAGGTTTGAAAGATGCCATCTGGGTCTCAGATAGATAAGCACACACTGAAATAACAGTAATTGATTTATATGGTTAGTACTTTGCAGTGAAAAAGACACGGATGGAATATTTCTTCTGAATAATCCTTTTTCTCCTTTCCTTTTCTGGTCATTTCTATTTTCTCTTTTTTCTCTACTTCGTCCATGTCTTCTTTTCTCTTTCTTCAACTTTCAACTGATTGTCTAATAGTAGTCTCAGAGAGGGAAGCAGTGCATATAGTCTCCGTTCATCTCACATTGTAGCATGCTCATCGGAGTGCATTTTATTCACACACACACACACACACACACACACACACACACACACACACACACACACACAGTCATAATTGCTACACGATATCTGATACCTCTTTTTTCTGATAATTTTCAAATGATGATATGTATCCCTTCTTGGCCCCAGTGGCCAAACGTTCTGCTTTGCTCAGTAAGTGAGCAGCTCCATCACAAAACGTTCTGCTTTGCTCAGTAAGTGAGCAGCTCCATCACAAAACGTTCTGCTTTGCTCAGTAAGTGAGCAGCTCCATCACAAAACGTTCTGCTTTGCTCAGTAAGTGAGCAGCTCCATCACAAAACGTTCTGCTTTGCTCAGTAAGTGAGCAGCTCCATCACAAAACGTTCTGCTTTGCTCAGTAAGTGAGCAGCTCCATCACAAAACGTTCTGCTTTGCTCAGTAAGCGAGCAGCTCCATCACAAACCTCTCCCGGATCTTGGTCTGATGTTGCGCTGTGGTCCGTGTGGTCACACTGGAACGTTGCTGCTCTTTCTTATATGGGCTGCAGGCGGGGACTGATGGCAGATCTTCACCCCCCACCCCTCTCTCCCCCCTCACAACCTTGTCACGTCATCAGACAGACCAAGGCTTTGTGCTGCTCATGTCTTGACGTATGACTTTTATCCAGTGAGAAAATGACTGCGTTCATTCAGCTTTTGATGATTTGATTAGTGCCGAACCAGAACACGTTGGAAAGTTTTAGAGACGTGCATCAATAATGTACGAAGGCGCATGGTTTTCGATCGCTAATGCTACGTCACAGGACCAAATTCCCACAGGCGTTCAGGAAGTTTTGCTGCACTTGCAATCTGGAAGAACTATGTACAGTGATCCACATGCTGAAAAGAGCCGGCGAGGACATATCTGAAAGGGGGGCATTGTTGCTGGAGCACAGGCACTAATGACCACGAATGACAGTCCATGACGTCACAAAGGGGAACAACGTCACACCACAAATTAAAGTCTTCAGTCTGCGGTCAACAACAATGGAGCGACGGACTTGCGCGCGACGATATAGAATTGTCTCCCTTGCGGTTGAAGACGCTGCAGTGAATACCGAGTTTCGTTGAATTCATTCTGAATGTCCTCTTTACAGCCCAGCCGACGGCAGAGGCCACATGAGGTATTAACTCACTCAGTACGGCCAGTCCTCTCTTCTCCTCTACACAGACCCCTCGGATGTCCAGTGGATGTCTGAATGACCCAACCTTTAGATTCCGTCGTCAGAACTGTGGTATTCTTTGTCAACATTCACCTCTTCAGTATAAGAGCGTTCCGCTTGCAATATTTTGATGATGGTAATTGGGATGAAACGTTGTTAACGTTGTCTCTTTCGCCGTTCGTATAGAGAGAGTTAACCCATTCTTGTTAATGTTGCGTCTCGTTGTGTATTAGCTCCGGACAGGGAATAAGGGGCGATCATCAGATTGACCTTCCCGCCCCCCCCCTCCTCCCTCTCCCCTCCTCCCTGCCTCCCTCCTCACACTCACACGTCATCCCATCAGGCGGACCAATGCTTTATGGGAATATCTAGCTCACTTCATTTTTTTTCCGCAAGTCCTCTTTACAGTCTAGCCAACTGCGGAAGCCACGTAACTATGGACCAATTCTTGTTTTCGACGTCAAACCTTTGTTCTGTTGATGAAATATGAAACACTTTTATGCATCCCCACGGGGCTAACACGCCCTGTCTTGTCTTGTCTTGTCTTGTCTTAGCAACACTGATATCAGCAAAATGCTTCACACTGTCTTTCGGTAGGTTTTGGAGCAGGAGGATATGCAGCTTCTAAAGACTAGAAAACCTGTCACGTGCTTCAGAATCAAAGTTGAAGAGACGCAGTTTCCGGTTAACAGTGTGTTGTGTGAAAGGACGATTTTTAACATGATTAATCACTTGACGGTAAATCACACACACACACACACACACACACACACACACACACACACACACACACACACAAATCCACGCACAATCACACACACACACTGGAAAATGCAAAGACAGAGAGAGAATTCGAGCTCGACCTCCAACTCAAACTGGAAAGATTAACAGTGAAAGGTTAAGCTACTGATTGTTTTCGCCATGCCATCATGAAAATGTGGAGAACGGAACAAAATGAAGGAGATGAAGGGAGATAAGAGAGAGAGAGAGAGAGAGAGAGAGAGAGAGAGAGAGAGAGAACACTTGAACAATTTTGAACAATTGAACAAATGTTTTATTGAGGGTAAACTGGATAAGCTGGAAGCTTCTTTACACCATGCCCTACCTCAGACACAAACACACACACCCACACACACGCACAAAAGATGAAAAAGGAAAAAAAAAAAAAAGATCGGTACGGACACTCGGTGTAGACAGTAACAACAACAACTACAACAACAAGAGTTAATCACGAAACATAAAAAATAGCATGGAATATAACTCAGTCACACACACACACACACACACACACACACACACGCGCGCGCGCGCGCGCGCACGCACGCACCAGCTTACGCACGCATGCATACACGGGCTGATATACACTAATCTTCTGAGCTCCTTTCCCTGTTCACATTGTCAGAGAGCAAACGAAAAAATGTTATTGTGTAGAAGCTCTCTCAAGAAGCTCAAACAAAACACGGTATATAAGAATTGTTTATAATTGTTTTATGAGATATTTTTGGTACTCTTTTTTGAATGATACCAAGGTATCCAAGAGAGAGAGAGAGAGAGAGAATCATTAACAAAATGTTTTGATGAAGGTATTGCAGTTTCCGCCCACTTTTAATTTTCTAACCGCAAAGACAGTGCCATTTTGGATTATTTGAATTTGTCATTTTCTTTGTCATTGTTATCAAATGTTTTAGTGATTGTAGAAAATTACCATACAACGATTTAGTGTAATGTCATCAAACACATCGGTATACTTTTTTCCACGTCACTTTTCTTTCAGATCTTCCCAAAATTTCCAGGAGTCTGAAGGGTTTGCTGTTAACGAGGTAGCCTTTTCCCTTCGAAAACTTTTTTGTTAAAACTTTAACATGTGTTTATTGCTTGAAAAAATGAATCCATCGCCATCATCTCTAGGTTTAAAGAGTTTGCACTATTTTTTTCGGGGGCGGGGGCGTGGGGGGCGGGGGGGGTTAGTAATACCCCTTATCAACCCCCTGTTACCTTTTAAAATTACTTTTGTAAATAAATTATTTCATACAATTCTGGCAGTCAGTAAACAGTCAACACACTAAAAGATGGAATTCACATCACAGTCAATAGTATTACCAGCAAGTTCAAATATTATTCTGCATTTTTGAGCTCTCAATGTCTTAAAAAATATTTCTTCCATTTAACAAATCCAAAATTATTCTCTTGGTGCACGACTTCGTACCCTTCTTTTGACAGATTCATGTCAAATAAGATTACAAATGAGTTTAAGTGGTAAATGGTTAGAATCATGCATGTTGTCAACAGCAAAAGATCGTTGGACATGAAGAAGTCTCCAGAGCTTGATCCAGTATTAGATATGAAAACTCCACAAACGCAGAACTGATAGTCGATGTCCCGAAGTTTTAAACGTCGACTATAATTTCCACGTTTGTGGAAGTTTCGTCTCTTCTGGCTTCTTTGATTTTAAGAAAAGAAACCAAGTCAGGTTGCACTGCTTAGATAACATTTCAGTATTGTCCAGCCTGTTGTCCTGATGCTGGAGACAGCCCTGCATGCAGTCTTTGTCTTCTTGCTGTTCTTCAATTTCTTTTGAATGTTGATCAACCCATGTGTACAGTTTGTACAATTTTCATGTTCGTATGCTTTCATCCAGTTTGCAGAATTTGTCTTTCATCACATGTAGAGTGATGGCCTAGAGGTAACGCGTCCGCCTAGGAAGCAAGAGAATCTGAGCGCGCTGGTTCGAATCACGGCTCAGCCGCCGATATTCTGTCACACTCCACTAGACCTTGAGTGGTGGTCTGGACGCTAGCCATTCGGATGAGACGATAAACCGAGGTACCGTGCGCAGCATGCACTTAGTGCACGTAAAAGAACCCACGGCAGCAAAAGGGTTGTTCCCGGCCAAATTATGTAGAAAAATCCACTTCGATAGTAAAAACAAATAAAAACTGCACGCAGAAAAAAATACACACACACACACACACACACACACACACAAAGAAAAAAAAAAGTGGCGCTGTAGTGTAGCGACGCGCTCTCCCTGAGGAGAGCAGCCCGAATTTCACAGAAAGAAACCTGTTGTGATAAAATGAAATACAAATACAAATACTTGTCTTCATTTTGCAAATGTTAGAAGAACGGTGTTGCAGACTGTTCACAACTTTGCAGTCTCAAGTCAACAAACTGAATCCTATTGTCGTCAGGGCCGGGAATTGTTGATTGTGTTGACAGAGCACAGACAGGAGGTAGGCTGAGAGAAACGGGGAATGGGAATTGTTGATTGTGTTGACAGAGCACAGACAGGAGGTAGGCTGAGAGAAACGGGGAAATGGGAATTGTTGATTGTGTTGACAGAGCACAGACAGGAGGTAGGCTGAGAGAAACGGGGAAATGGGAATTGTTGATTGTGTTGACAGAGCACAGACAGGTCAGAGGTCAGGCTGAGAGAAACGGGGAATGGGAATTGTTGATTGTGTTGACAGAGCACAGACAGGAGGTAGGCTGAGAGAAACGGGGAATGGGAATTGTTGATTGTGTTGACAGAGCACAGACAGGAGGTAGGCTGAGAGAAACAGGGACATTCCCAGACCGTGAACTATTTCACTCACCCTGCATCTGTCGACACCCTGGTGACTGTCAGAAAATAGCTTGGCGGTTTTTTTCCCCTCAGTTCAAACGTTGGAAAAATAACTCTCAAATAAAAAGTATTTCAAAAAATGACTCAATAAAATCCAAAACAGTCTAACGTTTGGCAGCATATCATGAGGACCAATCCTGCGCACATCAGATTGAAAAGATC
>NC_134903.1:28093098-28166454 GCF_041734735.1 Babylonia areolata
TGTGTGTGTTTGGGGTGTGTAGGGGTGGGTGTGTGTTTGGGGTGTGTAGGGGTGGTGTGTGTGTTTGGGGTGTGTAGGGGTGGTGTGTGTTGGGGGTGTGTAGGGGTGGGTGTGTGTTTGGGGTGTGTAGGGGTGGTGTGTGTTGGGGGTGTGTAGTGGTGGCTGTGTGTGTTTGGGGTGTGTAGGGGTGGTGTGTGTGTTTGGGGTGTGTAGTGGTGGCTGTGTGTGTTGGGGTGTGTAGTGGTGGCTGTGTGTGTTGGGGGTGTGTAGGGGTGGTGTGTGTGTTGGGGTGTGTAGTGGTGGCTGTGTGTTGGGGATGTGTAGTGGTGGCTGTGTGTGTTTGGGGTGTGTAGGGGTGGTGTGTTGGGGGTTTGTAGGGGTGGTGTGTGTGTTGGGGGTGTGTAGGGGTTGGTGTGTTTGGGGTGTGTAGGGGTAGGTGTGTGTTGGGGGTGTGTAGGGGTGGTGTGTGTTGGGGATGTGTAGTGGTGGCTGTGTGTGTTTGGGGTGTGTAGGGGTGGTGTGTTGGGGGTTTGTAGGGGTGGGTGTGTGTTGGGGGTATGTAGGGGTTGGTGTGCTGGGGGTTTGTAGGGGTGTGTGTGTGTTGGGGGTGTGTAGGGGTAGGTGTGTTTGGGGTGTGATGGGGTGGCTGTGTGTGTTGGGGTGTGTAGTGGTGGTGTGTGTGGGGTGTGTAGGGGTAGGTGGGTGTGGGGTGTGTAGGGGTAGGTGGGTGTGGGGTATGTAGGGGTGGGTGTGTGTTGGGGTGTGTAGGGGTGGTGTGTGTGTTGGGGTGTGTAGGGGTGGTGTGTGTGTTTGGGGTGTGTAGGGGTGGTGTGTGTGTTGGGGTGTGTAGGGGTGGTGTGTGTGTTGGGGTGTGTAGGGGTGGTGTGTGTGTTGGGGGTGTGTAGGGGTTGGTGTGTTGGGGGTTTGTAGGGGTGGTGTGTGTTTGGGGTATGTAGGGGTTGGTGTGTTGGGGGTGTGTAGGGGTGGTGTGTGTGTTGGGGTGTGTAGGGGTGGTGTGTGTGTTGGGGTGTGTAGGGGTTGGTGTGTTTGGGGTGTGTAGGGGTGGTGTGTGTGTTGGGGTGTGTAGGGGTGGTGTGTGTGTTGGGGGTGTGTAGTGGTGGGTGTGTGTTGGGGGTGTGTAGGGGTGGTGTGTGTGTTGGGGTGTGTAGGGGTGGTGTGTGTGTTGGGGGTGTGTAGGGGTTGGTGTGTTGGGGGTGTGTAGGGGTGGTGTGTGTGTTGGGGTGTGTAGGGGTTGGTGTGTTGGGGGTGTGTAGGGGTGGTGTGTGTGTTGGGGTGTGTAGGGGTGGTGTGTGTGTTGGGGTGTGTAGGGGTTGGTGTGTTTGGGGTGTGTAGGGGTGGTGTGTGTGTTGGGGTGTGTAGTGGTGGGTGTGTGTTGGGGGTGTGTAGGGGTGGTGTGTGTGTTGGGGGTGTGTAGGGGTGGTGTGTGTGTTGGGGGTGTGTAGGGGTGGTATGTGTGTTGGGGGTGTGTAGGGGTGGTGTGTGTGTTGGGGGTGTGTAGGGGTGGTATGTGTGTTGGGGGTGTGTAGGGGTGGTGTGTGTGTTGGGGTGTGTAGGGGTGGTGTGTGTGTTGGGGTGTGTAGGGGTGGTGTGTGTGTTGGGGTGTGTAGTGGTGGGTGTGTGTGTTGGGGTGTGTAGGGGTGGTGTGTGTGTTGGGGTGTGTAGGGGTGGGAGTGTTTGGGGTGTGTAGGGGTGGTGTGTGTGTTGGGGTGTGTAGGGGTTGGTGTGTTTGGGGTGTGTAGGGGTGGTGTGTGTGTTGGGGGTGTGTAGGGGTGGTGTGTGTGTTGGGGTGTGTAGGGGTGGTGTGTGTGTTGGGGTGTGTAGGGGTGGGAGTGTTTGGGGTGTGTAGGGGTGGTGTGTGTGTTGGGGTGTGTAGGGGTGGTGTGTGTGTTGGGGTGTGTAGGGGTGGTGTGTGTGTTGGGGTGTGTAGGGGTGGTGTGTGTTGGGGGTGTGTAGGGGTGGTGTGTGTGTGTTGGGGGTGTGTAGGGGTGGGTGTGTGTTGGGGGTGTGTAGGGGTGGGTGTGTGTTGGGGGTGTGTAGGGGTGGGTGTGTGTTGGGGGTGTGTAGGGGTGGGGTGTGTGTTGGGGGTGTGTAGGGGTGGGTGTGTGTTGGGGTGGGTGGATGTGGGTGTGTGTAGGGGTGGGTGTGTGTTGGGGTGGGTGGATGTGGGGGAGTGTAGGTGTAGGTCAGGGTGGGTGGGGTGGGTGTTGGGGTGGGTGGATGTGGGGGAGTGTAGCTGTAGGTCAGGGTGGGTGGGGTGAGTGTTGGGGAGTGTAATGGTGTGGGGTGAGTGTTGGGGAGTGTAATGGTGTGGGGTGAGTGTTGGGGAGTGTAATGGTGTGGGGTGAGTGTTGGGCAGTGTAATGGTGTGGGGTGAGTGTTGGGCAGTGTAATGGTGTGGGGTGAGTGTTGGGCAGTGTAATGGTGTGGGGTGAGTGTTGGGCAGTGTAATGGTGTGGGGTGAGTGTTGGGCAGTGTAATGGTGTGGGGTGAGTGTTGGGGAGTGTAATGGTGTGGGGTGGGTGTTGGGGAGTGTAATGGTGTGGGGTGAGTGTTCTCCATAAACGCAACACTACATCTGCTTGAAACATAAAGGAACAGATGCCTGACCTAGTCAGAAAGCAAACGCGCTGTTGAGGCCTTGAGAGCCCACCGTGGTTTCAACAACACGTCCACAGAAAACTGAATCAAAGTTATGAAAAGAGTGAATGCCTTATGATACAATGACTGAAATGAAAGATACGTCAAAGGCAAGTGACCAACAAAAAATAAAGAAATGAATGGGGAAAAACGAATTTGTGCACACATGTGTATACGGAAAAAAGAGTGCAAATGCGCTCACACACACACACACACACACACACACACACACACACACGCACACACACACACCCTCACAATCCCCCCATGCCCCCCCACCCCACCCGACACACACGTACACACACTCTCTCATACACAAACAAACGCACACACATTGTAACAGTCTTCATATCTCAAGTTTTATTACGACAAGTACAATGTAATGATGATTTGTTTTATACTATGAATTGTTCATAATAACGCATACTGGACAATGATACATACAAACGCGCGCGCGCGCTCACACACATCAGCACATACACACGCATATTTACACACACACACACACACACACACACACACACACACACAGAAAGAGAGAGAGAGAGAGAGAGAGAGAGAGAGAGAGAGAGAGAGAGAGAGAGAGAGAGAATCAAATTGTCCAAACGGTTCTTTTTTTTTTTTTTAAACAGATTTCATATTTCGTGAATTATCAGGTGACAAACGTAACGTTCTGCAAAAGAAAACACATCCATTATGCAAAACAGCCTTCTCAGGCAAGATATCTCCCTTTGGAAGGAAAAGAACTGCCAAAAAATAAACAAAGGGGGCTGTGGGTCTTCTTCTTCGTTCGTGGGCTGCAGCTCCCACGTTTACTCGTATGTACACGAGTGGGCTTTCACATACATAGCCGTTTTTACCCCGCCATATAGGCAGCCATACTCCGTTTTTGGTGGTGTGCATGCTGGGTATGTTCTTGTTTCCATAACCCACCGAACGCTGACATGGATTACAGGATTTTTAACGTGTGTATTTGTTCTTCTGCTTGCGTATACACACGAAGGGGGTTCAGGCACTGGCAGGTCTGCACATAGTTGACCTGGGAGATCGGAAAAATCTCCACCCTTTAACCATCAGGCGCCCTTAGCGAGATTCGAACCCAGGACCCTCAGATTGAAAGTCAAACGCTTTAACCAGTCGGCTATTGCGCCTGTCGGGCTGAGGATCAACTCTTCAAGAAGCCGATGCAGCAGAAATGGCAAGGAAGCAACAAACAAACAAACAACAACAGTTTCACTTTCAGTTTCAGTAGCTCAAGGAGGCGTCACTGCGTTCGGATAAATCCATATACGCTACACCACATCCGCCAAGCAGATGCCTGACCAGCAGCGTAACCCAACGCGCTTAGTCAGGCCTTGAGAAAAAACCCCCCACTAAATAAAATAAAATAAAATAAAAAGAAATAAGTAAATAAATAATAGATAAATACATAAAAAGAACTACTACTACTACTAATAATAATATTTATAAGGCGCAAAAACTTAATGAAGTCAACTATAAGCGTACAAAAATAAAAATAAATAGATAGATAAATAAATAAATAAACAAATAAATAAATAAATAAATAAAATGAAATAGAATAGAATTAATAAATAAAATAAAAAAGACAACAATGATGATAAATAAGCAAATAAATGTAAAACATGCAGACACATTCACACATACATGCATAACAGATATGCACTAAACATGCAGTTTCACAGATATAAAAGCACAATCAAATACACATAAACGTACATAAACAACAACAAAAAAAGCAAGAAAAACACATGCAGACCTTTGCTGAAAAAAACGAAAAAAAACCACCCCACCTCCACCCCACCCCCCCCCCAACACACACACACACACACACACACACACACACACATATTCAGTCCTTTGCTGATGCGTGCAGTTCAGATTTGCGTGAAACGCGAGAATATCGGTCGACCAGGCGAACTTCTCAGGTGAGCAGATTTCTGAACCGACATTTCCCCCAAAGAAATAATGCCTGATAGTAGCTGGGGAATTTTCTCTGGACCAGATATTTCGTTGTGTGTCTTGAGGCTGTCATGTATGCGGATTTTCTCTTGTGAATGTGTTCCAACCGAGATTTTTGTTTAAGGTAAGACATTGTAGTTTTGTTGTATACACTAACACGGTCACTCTGGGTCAAGTCCAGTTTTAGCATCCTGAATTATTGCACCTGTTTTACCAGCAATTGTTGTGCATGTATGAAACGATATTACCAATTGTAGATGTTGTAACCCATTTTCAGTGGATTTCGACTCTTATTTTGTGCGGTATTTTACTTAATTCTGATGTGGATTCAGTCACTAAACTAATGTGCCACCATCTTGATTGTCCGTTTTTCGTCCCGCAAAACCATGGAAATGCAGCTAATATGTTCAATGGTTTAGGTTGCGAAAATTGTACATTGCCGTAACCCTGGTTCCAATCAATTGTATCCGATTTAGGCAATCTCTCGAATCAGCACCACATCGGAAGGCACGTCGCGAAGAATGTTTTCAAAAAGATGTTATGCAGGGGTTTTTGCAGGTAATTTTATATGATTTCTTGAGACAGATCTTTTCTGTCTTGTCTGTTCTTTGAACCACATAGATCCGTGGGCAGCGTTTGACTCGTGTCAACCCTTGATTGATTGGAATGAACTTGATCGAGTCTGTTGCTGCAGACAGTGGGTGACTCCAGTAAGAGTGGGGGTGACAGGTTGAGTTGGGCTGTATTTTCTGTCCCTGTGTGCCCACTGAGTGCAGAGATGTCACCCCTTTCATTGATTGGACTGAACTTTTTGTCCACAGGCGGGAGTTTAAAACTTGGAGCTGGGCCAGCGACCGGCTGTTTTGGCGGGAAGGCGGAGACACGACTGTCTCTGTAGCGGACTGTGGTGGTCCGCTTTAAGCCTTCCTGCCCAACATGGATATCCCGGTGAGTACCCAGCACTTGTTTGTCAGCTGTCTCCTTCAATGGGTGTTAGAATTTTATCCAGGGGAGATCTCCTTATCCCTGCTATTTGCCTGTATCGCAACAAATAAATACATAACAAATGAATAAAGACTCAAAGGAATCGGTCAGTCAGGGGTGAGTTCGGACGATCATTGGAATGAGTTCAGATGCCTGTGATCAGGTGGAAAATTTCATTTAACGCCATCAGAAAACAAGGATAAGAATGCTTTGGCGAAACAAAATACACGGCTTTTCCACCGTCAATTATTCGAACAAACTTTACGTCGAAACTTAGAAGAAAAAAACCATAAAGAAAAAGATTATACAAAATAATGTTTGTTCATTTTTTTCAAACTTTTAATTTTTAAATGAACTTTTCAAATGTGCATTCGTACTACTAGCACACGACTCAGCTAGAAGCTGAAGTCGGCATTGAAAGAACCAGAGGTCCAGCCTGTTTGCAGCAAGTTACTACTGCTGTATTACTGGTGTATCAAAGTAGACTAAATAAACTGCAAGCTTGCATGATTTGCATCATAGTTGCAGTTACCTGTTTTTATACAGTCATTTAGCTGGCGTATTCCTGTATCCACAAAACCCCACATTGGGTAGAAGAATCAAATTCGGTTGAAATACATGGATTTAAAAAAAAAAATTAATTATTGACTTCATACACGAAGATGACAAAAGCAGGGAAGGAGATCTTGCCGAGCCTCAAATACATGCACAACACGTACTGAGGTTCATTTTTTAAAGGAGGACTTTGCATGGAAGTTGATGTATTTCTCTCAAATTAGATACGCTAAGAATGAAAACGTCATTACCTTTAACAGTGTTACTGGGTCACTCCCTGATTGAATAGAAGGGGTTTTAAATAACTAATAAAAACAAACAACAAAACCCACACCATACAAACAAAAAATCAAATATTCAACCGATTCGACTCCGTTTCAGCACGTGGAGTGTGTATACATTTGACACAGCATGCTGATTTTAGTTACACAAAACATTTCACCAGTGAACTTCTCGACATTCAGAACATGTTGCGTGCGCGAGACTGCGCAACAGTCGTTTCGACAATTTGTCCTCTGACCGAAAGTTTTTCATCATGCACACACAACAGAGGTAGTGATGAAGGTTTGGGATATCCTGCAGACAGTTGCAATAGATGAAGGAATCTTTCGGAAAATGAATCTCAAACACATGCACAACTTTCAAAGAGTGCCTGGAGCACACAGGGTTTTCTGAAAGGTCGGGTTTTCTTTCTCCTGCCCCGCCCTTCAGTCCACCGCGCTGTCCTCAGTGCTAATTGCACTATCAACTGTGGAAACGATTATTACTGTGTTCAACAACAAAAAAGCGTTCTGTCTGTTTCGTCAAATGTGGAAGGGTTGGACAAAGAAAACACGTCCTTATGCAATGTTGGCAATGACAGGCAAATCTAACGAAGGTACCCCAATGCCCAGTGCGCCTAGGTTTTCAATGTTGATTGTTTCTGAACCTTTGGACCCTTGACGAAGCCGCGTTAGCTCGTTCGGTTTATTTTTTATTTTTTTCATTATTACAACAAAATTACCAGACTGTACATCTCCAACTTCGTTCTCGTCCAAAGAGTGATCAGTGGAGCTGATTGGCGACCAGGCAACAAAGGGGGCTGTAGTTACTGTTTGCCTGTCATGGTGTGAATGCACGTGGAAATAAAACAGGGTCCTGGGTGTTGCTGCCGGAGGTCACTGGTGTGGACTTCAAGGTGGGTACTTTGATGGGTGCTCTTATTTGTATTTGTATTTCTTTTTATCACAACAGATTTCTCTGTGTGAAATTCGGGCTGCTCTCCCGAGTGAGAGCGCGTCACTACACTGCAGCGCCACTCTTTTTCTTTTTTATTAATATATATTTTTTCCTGCGTGCATTTTTTTTTCCTTTCGAAGTGGATTTTTCTACAGAAATTTGTCAGGAACAACCCTTTTGTTGACGTGGGTTCTTTTACGTGCGCTAAGTGCATGTTGTACACGGGACCTCGGTTTATCGTCTCATCCAAATGATTAGCGTCCAGACCACACTCAAGGTCTAGTGGAGGGGGAGAAAGTATGGGCGGCTAAGCCGTGATTCGAACCAGCGCGCACAGATTCTCTCGCTTCCAAGGCGGACGCGTTACCTCTAGGCCATCACTCCACTTTATTATGGTGAGTATACCTACATTGACGAGTCTTGCGCTGTCAGAAGTGTGATGCGGATTTTGTTTTCCACAATATTCATTGATTGTACGGAAAATTACCAGTCTTATTTTTTTGTAGCAAGGATATTAACAACTGCAGCAGCCGAGTTAAGCCAGTATTATTTATTGTGAGGACAGTTAAACTTTCAAAGTGTCATAGCAGGGTTATTACCAACTGCAGCAGCCGAGTTAAGCTTTTGTGGAGAGGCGATCGAAGGATTAAGACTTTACGGAAAATATCTACTTGGAAGAGACGAAGTATTAAGACCGGACTAGAAGTTTGCTTTCTGGATCAGCAGGGTTAAAAGCCAGCTTCATATCGCAAAACATCAACGCAGTGACATAGATCGTGTTCCTGTGGAAGGTGATCTCTTCCAGATGGTGTGAAATGGGGAAGGGTGCATCACCAGATGGAGACAGCGATGAAAACGATTAACTTAATTGTAGGCAGAATGACACCAGGAGCACGGCAAAAGTGCCATGACACTCCCAACTCCCACCCCCATCTCCCTTCTCACCTCTCCCCCTCTCACCCCTGTCTCTCCTGCTCTCCTCTGTCACTCTGGAGCAGAGGGGAATCTGAATGTTGGCGGTGGGGGCCATGGAGGCCAGTCGCGTTCTTTGTCGCGTTCTTTGTCGAACTTCATTTCCCGAGTTCCCGAGTTTTCATTGTCGCGCATTGTTCACTTCCCGACTTTTCTTTGTGGCGCTTTCGGTATTTCCCGAGTTCATTGTCGTGATTTCGGTTATTTCCGGAGTTTTGTCGCGAATCGGTCAGTTCCGGAGTTTTCTCGTCGCGTTTTAGTCATTTCCCGAGTTTTCTTCGTTGCGCTTTTGTCATTTCCCGAGTTTTATTTGTAGCGCTTTGGTCATTTCCCGAGTTTTCTTCGTTGCGCTTTGGTCATTTCCCGAATTTTCTTTCTTGAGCTTTTAGTCAATTCCGACTTTGTCACTTTCAGTCACTTTCCGAGTTTATTTTGTAGCGCTTTGGTCAATTTCCGAGTTTTCTTTATCGCGCTTCCCGAGTTTTATTTGTAGCGCTTTAGTCATTTCCCGAGTTTTCTTTGTAGCGCTTTGGTCAATTTCCGAGTTTTCTTTATCGCGCTTTAGTCATTTCCCGAGTTTTATTTGTAGGGCTTTAGTCATTTCCCGAGTTTTCTTCGTTGCGCTTTAATCATTTCCCGAGTTTTCTTCGTTGCGCTTTAATCATTTCCCGAGTTTTAATTGTAGCGCTTTAGTCATTTCCCGAGTTTTCTTCGTTGCGCTTTAGTCATTTCCCGAGTTTTCTTCGTTGCGCTTTATATATTTAGTCATTTCCCGAGTTTTCTTCGTTGCGCTTTAGTCATTTCCCGAGTTTTCTTCGTTGCGCTTTAGTCATTTCCCGAGTTTTCTTCGTTGCGCTTTATATATTTAGTGATTTCCCGAGTTTTCTTCGTTGCGCTTTAGTCATTTCCCGAGTTTCATTTGTAGCGCTTTAGTCATTTCCCGAGTTTTCTTCGTTGCGCTTTGGTCATTTCCCGAGTTTTATTTGTAGCGCTTTAGTCATTTCCCGAGTTTTCTTCGTTGCGCTTTGGTCATTTCCCGAGTTTTATTTGTAGCGCTTTGGTCATTTCCCGAGTTTTATTTGTAGCGCTTTGGTCATTTCCCGAGATTTCTTTGTAGCGCTTTGGTCATTTCCCGAGTTTTCTTTGTAGCGCTTTGGTCATTTCCCGAGTTTTCTTTGTTGCGCTTTGGTCATTTCCCCGAGTTTTATTTGTTGCGCTTTAGTCATTTCCCGAGTTTTATTTGTAGCGCTTTAGTCACTTCCCGACTTTTCTTTGTGGCGCTTTTGGTATTTCCCGAGTTCATTGTCGTGATTTCGGTTACTTCCGAAGTTTTGTCGCGAATCGGTCAGTTCCCGAGTTTTCTCGTCGCGTTTTAGTCATTTCCCGAGTTTTCTTCGTTGCGCTTTGGTCATTTCCCGAGTTTTCTTCGTTGCGCTTTGGTCATTTCCCGAGTTTTATTTGTAGCGCTTTAGTCATTTCCCGAGTTTTCTTTCTTGAGCTTTGGTCATTTCCCGAGTTTTCTTCGTTGCGCTTTGGTCATTTCCCGAGTTTTATTTGTAGCACTTTGGTCATTTCCCGAGTTTTCTTCGTTGCGCTTTGGTCATTTCCCGAGTTTTCTTCGTTGCGCTTTAGTCATTTCCCGAGTTTTCTTTCTTGAGCTTTTAGTCAATCCCGACTTTGTCACTTTCAGTCACTTTCCGAGTTTATTTTGTAGCGCTTTGGTCAATTTCCGAGTTTTCTTTATCGCGCTTTAGTCATTTCCCCGAGTTTTATTTGTAGCGCTTTAGTCATTTCCGGAGTTTTCTTCGTTGCCCTTTAGTCATTTCCCGAGTTTTCTTCGTTGCGTTTTAGTCATTTCCCGAGTTTTCTTCGTTGCGTTTTAGTCATTTCCCGAGTTTTCTTCGTTGCGCTTTGGTCATTTCCCGAGTTTTCTTCGTTGCGCTTTAGTCATTTCCCGAGTTTTCTTCGTTGCGCTTTGGTCATTTCCCGAATTTTCTTTCTTGAGCTTTTAGTCAATCCCGACTTTGTCACTTTCAGTCACTTTCCGAGTTTATTTTGTAGCGCTTTGGTCAATTTCCGAGTTTTCTTTATCGCGCTTTAGTCATTCCCCGAGTTTTATTTGTAGCGCTTTAGTCATTTCCGGAGTTTTCTTCGTTGCCCTTTAGTCATTTCCCGAGTTTTCTTCGTTGCGCTTTGGTCAATTTCCGAGTTTTCTTTATCGCGCTTCCCGAGTTTTATTTGTAGCGCTTTAGTCATTTCCCGAGTTTTCTTTGTAGCGCTTTGGTCATTTCCCGAGTTTTCTTTGTTTCGCTTTGGTCATTTCCCGAGTTTTATTTGTAGCGCTTTAGTCATTTCCCGAGTTTTCATTGTCGCGCATTGTTCACTTCCCGACTTTTCTTTGTGGCGCTTTTGGTATTTCCCGAGTTCATTGTCGTGATTTCGGTTATTTCTGGAGTTTTGTCGCGAATCGGTCAGTTCCGGAGTTTTCTCGTCGCGTTTTAGTCATTTCCCGAGTTTTCTTCGTTGCGCTTTGGTCATTTCCCGAGTTTTCTTCGTTGCGCTTTGGTCATTTCCCGAATTTTCTTCGTTGCACTTTGGTCATTTCCCGAATTTTCTTTCTGGAGCTTTTAGTCAATCCCGACTTTGTCACTTTGTCACTTTCCGAGTTTATTTTGTAGCGCTTTGGTCAATTTCCGAGTTTTCTTTATCGCGCTTCCCGAGTTTTATTTGTAGCGCTTTAGTCATTTCCCGAGTTTTCTTTGTAGCGCTTTGGTCATTTCCCGAGTTTTCTTTGTTTCGCTTTGGTCATTTCCCGAGTTTTCTTCGTTGCGCTTTGGTCATTTCCCGAATTTTCTTCGTTGCACTTTGGTCATTTCCCGAGTTTTCTCGTCGCGTTTTAGTCATTTCCCGAGTTTTCTTCGTTGCGTTTTAGTCATTTCCCGAGTTTTCTTCGTTGCGCTTTGGTCATTTCCCGAGTTTTCTTCGTTGCGCTTTAGTCATTTCCCGAATTTTCTTTCTTGAGCTTTTAGTCAATCCCGACTTTGTCACTTTCAGTCACTTTCCGAGTTTATTTTGTAGCGCTTTGGTCAATTTCCGAGTTTTCTTTATCGCACTTCCCGAGTTTTATTTGTAGCGCTTTAGTCATTTCCCGAGTTTTCTTTGTAGAGCTTTGGTCATTTCCCGAGTTTTCTTCGTTGCGCTTTGGTCATTTCCCGAGTTTTATTTGTAGCGCTTTCGACATTTCCCGAGTTTTATTTGTAGCGCTTTGGTTATTTCCCGAGTTTTCTTCGTTGCGCTTTGGTCATTTCCCGAGTTTTCTTTGTAGCGCTTTAGTCATTTCCCGAGTTTTCATTGTCGCACATTGTTCACTTTCCGACTTTTCTTTATCGCGCTTTTGGTATTTCCCGAGTTCATTGTCGTGATTTCTGTTATTTCCGGAGTTTTGTCGCGAATCGGTCAGTTCCCGAGTTTTCTCGTCGCGTTTCAGTCATTTCCCGAGTTTTCTTTGTAGCGCTTTGGTCATTTCCCGAGTTTTCTTCGTTGCACTTTGGTCATTTCCCGAATTTTCTTTCTTGAGCTTTTAGTCAATTCCGACTTTGTCACTTTCAGTCACTTTCCGAGTTTATTTTGTAGCGCTTTGGTCAATTTCCGAGTTTTCTTTATCGCGCTTCCCGAGTTTTATTTGTAGGGCTTTAGTCATTTCCCGAGTTTTCTTCGTTGCGCTTTAGTCATTTCCCGAGTTTTCTTTCTTGAGCTTTTAGTCAATCCCGACTTTGTCACTTTCAGTCACTTTCCGAGTTTATTTTGTAGCGCTTTGGTCAATTTCCGAGTTTTCTTTATCGCGCTTTAGTCATTTCCCCGAGTTTTATTTGTAGCGCTTTAGTCATTTCCCGAGTTTTCATTGTCGCGCATTGGTCATTTCCCGACTTTTCTTTGTGGCGCTTTGGTCATTTCCCGAGTTCATTGTCGTGATTTCGGTTATTTCCGGAGTTTTGTCGCGAATCGGTCAGTTCCCGAGTTTTCTCGTCGCGTTTTAGTCATTTCCCGAGTTTTCTTCGTTGCGCTTTGGTCATTTCCCGAGTTTTCTTCGTTGCGCTTTAGTCATTTCCCGAGTTTTCTTCGTTGCGCTTTAGTCATTTCCCGAATTTTCTTTCTTGAGCTTTTAGTCAATCCCGACTTTGTCACTTTCAGTCACTTTCCGAGTTTATTTTGTAGCGCTTTGGTCAATTTCCGAGTTTTCTTTATCGCGCTTCCCGAGTTTTATTTGTAGCGCTTTAGTCATTTCCCGAGTTTTCTTTGTAGAGCTTTGGTCATTTCCCGAATTTTCTTTCTTGAGCTTTTAGTCAATTCCGACTTTGTAACTTTCAGTCACTTTCCGAGTTTATTTTGTAGCGCTTTGGTCAATTTCCGAGTTTTCTTTATCGCGCTTCCCGAGTTCTATTTGTAGCGCTTTAGTCATTTCCCGAGTTTTCTTTGTAGCGCTTTGGTCAATTTCCGAGTTTTCTTTATCGTGCTTTAGTCATTTCCCGAGTTTTCTTCGTTGCGCTTTAGTCATTTCCGGAGTTTTATTTGTAGCGCTTTAGTCATTTCCCGAGTTTTCTTCTCTTCGTTGCGCTTGTCATTTCCCGAGTTTTCTTCGTTGCGCTTTAGTCATTTCCCGAGTTTTATTTGTAGCGCTTTAGTCATTTCCCGAGTTTTCTTCTCTTCGTTGCGCTTGTCATTTCCCGAATTTTCTTTGTAGCGCTTTAGTCATTTCCCGAGTTTTATTTGTAGCGCTTTAGTCATTTCCCGAGTTTTCTTCGTTGCGCTTTGGTCATTTCCCGAATTTTCTTTGTAGCGCTTTAGTCATTTCCCGAGTTTTCATTGTAGCGCTTTGTCATTTTCCGAGTTTTCTTTGTAGCGCATTGTTCACTTCCCGACTTTTCTTTGTGGCGCTTTTGGTATTTCCCGAGTTCATTGTCGTGATTTCGGTTATTTCCGGAGTTTTGTCGCGAATCGGTCAGTTCCCGAGTTTTCTCGTCGCGTTTTAGTCATTTCCCGAGTTTTCTTCGTTGCGCTTTGGTCATTTCCCGAATTTTCTTTCTGGAGCTTTTAGTCAATCCCGACTTTGTCACTTTGTCACTTTCCGAGTTTATTTTGTAGCGCTTTGGTCAATTTCCGAGTTTTCTTTATCGCGCTTCCCGAGTTTTATTTGTAGCGCTTTAGTCATTTCCCGAGTTTTCTTTGTAGCGCTTTGGTCATTTCCCGAGTTTTCTTTGTTTCGCTTTGGTCATTTCCCGAGTTTTCTTCGTTGCGCTTTGGTCATTTCCCGAATTTTCTTTGTTGCACTTTGGTCATTTCCCGAGTTTTCTCGTCGCGTTTTAGTCATTTCCCGAGTTTTCTTCGTTGCGTTTTAGTCATTTCCCGAGTTTTCTTCGTTGCGCTTTGGTCATTTCCCGAGTTTTCTTCGTTGCGCTTTAGTCATTTCCCGAATTTTCTTTCTTGAGCTTTTAGTCAATCCCGACTTTGTCACTTTCAGTCACTTTCCGAGTTTATTTTGTAGCGCTTTGGTCAATTTCCGAGTTTTCTTTATCGCACTTCCCGAGTTTTATTTGTAGCGCTTTAGTCATTTCCCGAGTTTTCTTTGTAGAGCTTTGGTCATTTCCCGAGTTTTCTTCGTTGCGCTTTGGTCATTTCCCGAGTTTTATTTGTAGCGCTTTCGACATTTCCCGAGTTTTATTTGTAGCGCTTTGGTTATTTCCCGAGTTTTCTTCGTTGCGCTTTGGTCATTTCCCGAGTTTTCTTTGTAGCGCTTTAGTCATTTCCCGAGTTTTCATTGTCGCACATTGTTCACTTTCCGACTTTTCTTTATCGCGCTTTTGGTATTTCCCGAGTTCATTGTCGTGATTTCTGTTATTTCCGGAGTTTTGTCGCGAATCGGTCAGTTCCCGAGTTTTCTCGTCGCGTTTCAGTCATTTCCCGAGTTTTCTTTGTAGCGCTTTGGTCATTTCCCGAGTTTTCTTCGTTGCACTTTGGTCATTTCCCGAATTTTCTTTCTTGAGCTTTTAGTCAATTCCGACTTTGTCACTTTCAGTCACTTTCCGAGTTTATTTTGTAGCGCTTTGGTCAATTTCCGAGTTTTCTTTATCGCGCTTCCCGAGTTTTATTTGTAGGGCTTTAGTCATTTCCCGAGTTTTCTTCGTTGCGCTTTAGTCATTTCCCGAGTTTTCTTTCTTGAGCTTTTAGTCAATCCCGACTTTGTCACTTTCAGTCACTTTCCGAGTTTATTTTGTAGCGCTTTGGTCAATTTCCGAGTTTTCTTTATCGCGCTTTAGTCATTTCCCCGAGTTTTATTTGTAGCGCTTTAGTCATTTCCCGAGTTTTCATTGTCGCGCATTGGTCATTTCCCGACTTTTCTTTGTGGCGCTTTGGTCATTTCCCGAGTTCATTGTCGTGATTTCGGTTATTTCCGGAGTTTTGTCGCGAATCGGTCAGTTCCCGAGTTTTCTCGTCGCGTTTTAGTCATTTCCCGAGTTTTCTTCGTTGCGCTTTGGTCATTTCCCGAGTTTTCTTCGTTGCGCTTTAGTCATTTCCCGAATTTTCTTTCTTGAGCTTTTAGTCAATCCCGACTTTGTCACTTTCAGTCACTTTCCGAGTTTATTTTGTAGCGCTTTGGTCAATTTCCGAGTTTTCTTTATCGCGCTTCCCGAGTTTTATTTGTAGCGCTTTAGTCATTTCCCGAGTTTTCTTTGTAGAGCTTTGGTCATTTCCCGAATTTTCTTTCTTGAGCTTTTAGTCAATTCCGACTTTGTAACTTTCAGTCACTTTCCGAGTTTATTTTGTAGCGCTTTGGTCAATTTCCGAGTTTTCTTTATCGCGCTTCCCGAGTTCTATTTGTAGCGCTTTAGTCATTTCCCGAGTTTTCTTTGTAGCGCTTTGGTCAATTTCCGAGTTTTCTTTATCGCGCTTTAGTCATTTCCCGAGTTTTCTTCGTTGCGCTTTAGTCATTTCCCGAGTTTTATTTGTAGCGCTTTAGTCATTTCCCGAGTTTTCTTCTCTTCGTTGCGCTTGTGATTTCCCGAGTTTTCTTCGTTGCGCTTTAGTCATTTCCCGAGTTTTATTTGTAGCGCTTTAGTCATTTCCCGAGTTTTCTTCTCTTCGTTGCGCTTGTCATTTCCCGAATTTTCTTTGTAGCGCTTTAGTCATTTCCCGAGTTTTATTTGTAGCGCTTTAGTCATTTCCCGAGTTTTCTTCGTTGCGCTTTGGTCATTTCCCGAATTTTCTTTGTAGCGCTTTAGTCATTTCCCGAGTTTTCTTTGTAGCGCTTTAGTCATTTCCCGAGTTTTCTTTGTCGCGCATTGTTCACTTCCCGACTTTTCTTTGTGGCGCTTTTGGTATTTCCCGAGTTCATTGTCGTGATTTCGGTTATTTCCGAAGTTTTGTCGCGAATCGGTCAGTTCCCGAGTTTTCTCGTCGCGTTTTAGTCATTTCCCGAGTTTTCTTCGTTGCGCTTTGGTCAGTTCCCGAGTTTTCTTCGTTGCGCTTTGGTCATTTCCCGAGTTTTCTTTCTTGAGCTTTTAGTCAATTCCGACTTTGTCACTTTCAGTCACTTTCCGAGTTTATTTTGTAGCGCTTTGGTCAATTTCCGAGTTTTCTTTATCGCGCTTTAGTCATTTCCCGAGTTTTATTTGTAGGGCTTTAGTCATTTCCCGAGTTTTCTTCGTTGCGCTTTAATCATTTCCCGAGTTTTCTTCGTTGCGCTTTAATCATTTCCCGAGTTTTAATTGTAGCGCTTTAGTCATTTCCCGAGTTTTCTTCGTTGCGCTTTAGTCATTTCCCGAGTTTTCTTCGTTGCGCTTTATATATTTAGTCATTTCCCGAGTTTTCTTCGTTGCGCTTTAGTCATTTCCCGAGTTTTCTTCGTTGCGCTTTAGTCATTTCCCGAGTTTTCTTCGTTGCGCTTTATATATTTAGTGATTTCCCGAGTTTTCTTCGTTGCGCTTTAGTCATTTCCCGAGTTTCATTTGTAGCGCTTTAGTCATTTCCCGAGTTTTCTTCGTTGCGCTTTGGTCATTTCCCGAGTTTTATTTGTAGCGCTTTAGTCATTTCCCGAGTTTTCTTCGTTGCGCTTTGGTCATTTCCCGAGTTTTATTTGTAGCGCTTTGGTCATTTCCCGAGTTTTATTTGTAGCGCTTTGGTCATTTCCCGAGATTTCTTTGTAGCGCTTTGGTCATTTCCCCGAGTTTTATTTGTAGCGCTTTGGTCATTTCCCGAGTTTTCTTCGTTGCGCTTTGGTCATTTCCCGAGTTTTCTTCGTTGCGCTTTGGTCATTTCCCGAGTTTTATTTGTAGCGCTTTAGTCATTTCCCGAGTTTTCTTCGTTGCGCTTTGGTCATTTCCCGAGTTTTATTTGTAGCTCTTTAGTCATTTCCTGAGGTGTTTTTTTATCGTTATTTCGGTCATTTCCCGAGTTTTATTTGTAGCGCTTTGGTCATTTCCTGAGTTTTCTTCGTTGCGCTTTGGTCATTTCCCGAGTTTTTTTTTTATCGTGATTCGGTCATTTCCTGAGTTCATTGCAGCACTTCAGACATTTCCCGAGTTTCTTTTGTCGCTCTTTTGGTCATGTCCCTAGTTTTCTGTTTCGATTTGTGTCATTTTACGATATTTCATTGTTACAATACCAGTCTTTCAGCTTACCCGGTCTCCGCCCTTGTGTTTGTCCAAGTATCCTTCGTCGCATTTCCACCAGTTTTGAAATCCTTCATTTTCCGATTGAACTTTTTCGCGCTCCCGTCAGTTCTGAAATGTCCTTTATTATTATTACTTTTATTAATACTATTATTGTGTTGTGCTGTATTGTGTTGTTGCCTTTGGTCACATTTTTCTCTCTGTGGAATTCGGGTTGCTTTCCCTGGGGAAAGTGCATCGCCACAGTGTAGCGACACCCGTGTGTTAATAACGTTTTGTCGCCGTGGGTTCTTAAACTTGTGCTGCACAAGGGACCACCGTTCATCGCTTCATCTTTGTGACTAGTGCCCAGCCCACTGCTCAAGGTCGAGTGGAGGGGTATAAAAAAAAAATTCCGGTGAGCATATTGCATGTTACTTGTCAAAACAGTTTTCTCTTTTGAAGTGGGGCTGCTCTCCACAGGGAGAGCACGTCGCCACAGTCCAGCGCCACTTTTTCTTTTTGAAACTGTTTGCCCGGGACAAATCTTTTGCTGCCATGGGTTCTTTTACGTGCGCTAGGTGCATGTTGTACATGGGACCTCGGTTTATTGTTTTAATCAAATGACCAGCACCCAGAGCACCACTCAAGGTCTATTTGACCAAAAATCTTGATTTTGGTCAAAATTTCACTACCGTGTCTGGCCTTAATTATGAAAGCAGTACATGTCCAGACACAACTAAGGAGTGTATATTTTGTACATCTACATTTAGATTTTGGCTTTATGCTTGAAGTCATTATGTTCAGGTAATACAGTTTAGGATAGACAGTAAACAGATACAATAATGCCCAGAATCTGGTTAATACATATCATGTTTTGTGTCTTTCAAGCGTGGAACTTTTTTCTTTTTTTTCTAAATTGTAACTTTCTTCTTCAGTTTTTTTTCTCTCCTTCTTATTCTTCAATGTTTTATCCTCTCTCTCGGTTTTTTTTTTCTCAAGGCCTGACTAAGCGCGTTGGGTTACGCTGCTGGTCAGGCATCTGCTTGGCAGACGGTGTAGCGTATATGGATTTGTCCGAACGCAGTGACGCCTCCTTGAGCTTCTGAAACTGAAACTATTGGAGGGGTTGGGGATGGGGTAAAAATACCGGCCTGTGTATTGTATTGTATTGTATTTTTGTCACGCCAGATTGCTGTGAAATTCGGGATGTTTACGTGGCCAGTGCTTTGACATAGTACAGCATCATCCCTTTTTTTTTCTGTCTGCAAGTGTGTTAATATTATGTATCAAAGTGATTTTCTACAGAATTTCGCCCATAACATCCCGTTTGTCGCCGTGGTTTCTTTTTCGTGCTCGAAGTGCTTGCTGCACACGGGACCTTGGTTTATCGTCTCATCCGAAAGACTACGCGCTCAGTTTGATTTTCCAGACAAACTTGGGAGAAAGGGCGCGAGCGGGAATCGAACCCATACCCCCACGGAGTCTCTGTATTGGCATAAAATTATTATGAGCGTCTTAACCATTCTTCCCCCTTCCTCTCCATGTAGCCAGTACATTTCCATTGTGCACAGTGATCCCTTTTCCTGTCTGCATGTATATTAGATGGTTTACTATGAAAGTGATTTTCTACAGAATTTTGTCCATGACGACCCTTTTGTCGCCGTGGTTTCTTTTTCGTGCGCCAAGTGCTTGCTGGACATGGGACGTTGATAGTCATGATCGACTATGACCATCAGAGGCGGTAATTGCCGTCCCGACTAGAAATCTGGACTAGAATTTGATTATAGTGGAGAGTGTCTTGCCCAGGTTACATCATGTGAATGACAACACCCATACCACCATTTGAGGTTCAGTGGAGTTAACCGTGAGTGTAGGAGGGAGTTCAAATCCCGGTCTGTATATTGTACTATATTGATACTGTTTTACTTTTTGCCACGACAGATTTCATTGTGTGAAATTTGAGCTGCTGTCCCAGTGGACAGCGTGTCGTCACCGTGCAGGCCTCTCCATTTTTCAAACTGTCCGCAAGTGCTTTAGTTTTCTGTCAATGTTGACCGGGACATTTTCCCTGCCGTGGGTTGTTATGTGCTGCACACGGGACTCGGTTTATCGTTTTTTCCCACAACGAATTTCTGTGTAAAATTAGGAGTGCTCTCCCCGGGGAGAGCGTGTCGCCACAGTACAGTGCCACTTCATTTTCCATTTTCTGTCTGCATGTTTTTGTTTTATTATCAAAGTGATTTTCTGCATACTTGTGGCTGGGACAAACCTTTTGTTCCCATGCGTTCTTTGACGTTCCCTAAGTGTGTGCTGCACACCGACCTGGGTTTGTCTCATCGTGATGATCAACACGGCCACCACTTTACCACCACTTTACCACCACCTTACCACCACTTTACCACCACTTAGTCTTCAAAGCGCGTGCTCATGTTCTCGCGACCGCGAAGGACATTTTGTTTCAAATAGTTGACCTGCCCGTTCAATCCAATATTCAATCGACAATACACGATAACATGTGATGGAAAGTTGGAGCAGACGGTTAAATATTCAGAGAAAAATTTGTGAACGCCTCGTCACTTACTGTATTATGCCCCAAACTGCCATAAAAATATCAACAAAATCAATCGGAATCGCCAATTCTTTTTTCAGTTAAATATAACACACCACGAGAGTTAATACCCTCGATGAAACGTGAAAATTTCCAGTCTTGGCTTTTCTCAAAATTAAGTACTTTTCACTTCATGCGACGTTTAGAAGTACTTGTACTTGGCTCTACATGTTATTAGTTTAGCAAAATACTCAATTTTCATAACTTTAAAACTAAAAAACTAGATGGTAAAATGGGGCGTCATTTACCCCGAGACTGATGTGAGTCATGCTTGTAGCAGACGATGCTTGTTACACACAACCGTGTTCGACAACAACGGCAGAGACAGCAACCACTGAAGTCAGTCAGCCATCCACCATAAAAACTGACCACTCTGACAACTCCCCACTGGCTCAGCTTCTGCAACAGCGGCAGACAACGCCCTGCACTACGTCGACACCTGGCTAGACAACACGGTCAGTATTTCACACACCTTTGTACAGTCTGTTACCCATTGAAACACAGCCATCCTGAACAACAAATAGGGTTGAATCAATATTATTCATATCATACAGTTCAATGTAGATCTGAATGCTGTAACATGTCTTGTGAATTCTGAACTTTGATATCGAAACTTTCCTCAAGAAAACGTCAGTGCATTCGGAAAATAATTTGTTATATGCTATACATCTGTTTAGCAGATGCCTGACAGCAGCGTAACCCGACGCACTTTGTCAAGCTTTGACTTGAGGGGAAATGAAGTAATGAATGAATGAATGAATAAGCAACCAAAAAAAAAAAAAAAAAAAAAAAAAAAAAATTAAGGGAAAAGGAAAGAAGATAATGTGAATGATAATATGAATAATAACATTACGATATCAATGAATAGATAAATAGTTTGAACACACGGACAGACTCGCACTCCTGCCATCCTTCCATCTTGTTTCCCAGGTCCTGATGACGTGACAATGCAGATGGTTCATCTTCCATCTTGTTTCCCAGGTCCTGATGACGTGACAATGCAGATGGTTCATCTTCCATCTTGTTTCCCAGGTCCTGATGACGTGACAATGCAGATGGTTCATCTTCCATCCTTCCATCTTTCCCAGGTCCTGATGACGTGACAATGCAGATGGTTCATCTTCCATTTTCCCAGGTCCTGATGACGTGTCAGTGCAGATGGTTCATCTTCCATCCTTCCATCTTGTTTACCAGGTCCTGATGACGTGACAATGCAGATGGTTCATCTTCCATCCTTCCATTTTCCCAGGTCCTGATGACGTGACAATGCAGAGGGTTCATCTTCCATGTTGTTTCCCAGGTCCTGATGACGTGACAATGCAGATGGTTCATCTTCCATCCTTCCATCTTGTTTCCCAGGTCCTGATGACGTGACAGTGCAGATGGTTCATCTTCCATCCTTCCATTTTCCCAGGTCCTGATGACGTGACAGTGCAGATGGTTCATCTTCCATCCTTCCATTTTCCCAGGTCCTGATGACGTGATAATGCAAATGGTTCATCTTCCATCCTTCCATTTTCCCAGGTCCTGATGACGTGACAATGCAGATGTTTCATCTTCCATCCATCTTTCCCAGGTCCTGATGACGTGACAGTGCAGATGGTTCATCTTCCATCTTGTTTCCCAGGTCCTGATGACGTGACAATGCAGATGGTTCATCTTCCATCCTTCCATCTTGTTTCCCAGGTCCTGATGACGTGACAGTGCAGATGGTTCATCTTCCATCCTTCCATCTTGTTTCCCAGGTCCTGATGACGTGACAGTGCAGATGGTTCATCTTCCATCCTTCCATTTTCCCAGGTCCTGATGACGTGACAGTGCAGATGGTTCATCTTCCATCCTTCCATTTTCCCAGGTCCTGATGACGTCACAATGGAGATGCTTCATCTTCCAGCCTTCCATTTTCCCAGGTCCCGATGACGTGACAGTGCAGATGGTTCATCTTCCATTTTCCCAGGTCCCGATGACGTGACAGTGCTGATGGTTCATCTTCCATCCTTCCATCTTGTTTCCCAGGTCCTGATGACGTGACAGTGCAGATGGTTCATCTTGCATCCTTCCATCTTGTTTCCCAGGTCCTGATGACGTGACAATGCAGATGGTTCATCTTCCATTTTCCCAGGTCCTGATGACGTGACAATGCAGATGGTTCATCTTCCATCCTTCCATCTTGTTTACCAGGTACTGATAACGTGACAATGCAGATGGTTCATCTTCCATCCTTCCATCTTGTTTATTAGGTCCTACTGACGTGACAATGCAGATGGTTCATCTTCCATCCTTCCATTTTCCCAGGTCCTGATGATGTGACAATGCAGATGGCTCATCTTCCATCTTGTTTCCCAGGTCGTCATGACGTGACAGTGCAGATGGTTCATCTTCCATCCTTCCATTTTCCCAGGTCCTGATGACGTCACAATGCAGATGGTTCATCTTCCATCTTGTTTCCCAGGTCCTGATGACGTGTCAATGCAGATGGTTCATCTTCCATCTTGTTTCCCAGGTCCTGATGACGTGACAGTGCAGATGGTTCATCTTCCATCCTTCCATTTTCCCAGGTCCTGATGACGTCACAATGCAGATGGTTCATCTTCCATCTTGTTTCCCAGGTCCTGATGACGTGTCAATGCAGATGGTTCATCTTCCATCCTTCCATCTTGTTTCCCAGGTCCAGATGACGTGACAGTGCAGATGGTTCATCTTCCATCCTTACATTTTCGCAGGTCCTGATGACGTGACAATGCAGATGGTTCATCTTCCATCCTTCCATTTTCCCAGGTCCTGATGACGTGACAATGCAGGTGGTTCATCTTCCATCCTTCCATCTTGTTTCCCAGGTCCTGATGACGTGACAATGCAGATGGTTCATCTTCCATCCTTCCATCTTCTTTCCCAGGTCCTGATGACGTGACAATGCAGATGGTTCATCTTCCATCCTTACATTTTCCCAGGTCCTGATGACGTGACAATGCAGATGGTTCATCTTCCATCTTGTTTCCCAGGTCCTGATGACGTGACAGTGCAGATGGTTCATCTTCCATCCTCTTTCCCAGGTCCTGATGACGTGACAATGCAGATGGCTCATCTTCCATCTTGTTTCCCAGGTCCTGATGACGTGACAATGCAGATGGTTCTTCTTCCATCCTTCCATTTTCCCAGGTCCTGATGACGTGACAGTGCAGATAGTTCATCTTCCATCCTTCCATCTTGTTTCCCAGGTCCTGATAACGTGACAATGCAGATGGTTCATCTTCCATCCTTCCATCTTGTTTCCCAGGTCCTGATGACGTGACAGTGCAGATGGTTCATCTTCCATCCTTCCATTTTCCCAGGTCCTGATGACGTCACAATGGAGATGCTTCATCTTCCAGCCTTCCGTTTTCCCAGGTCCCGATGACGTGACAGTGCAGATGGTTCATCTTCCATCTTGTTTCCCAGGTCCTGATGACGTGACTATGCAGATGGTTCATCTTCCATCCTTCCATTTCCCAGGTCCTGATGACGTGACAATGGAGATGGTGCATCTTTCATCCTTCCACTTTTCCAGGTCCTGATGACGTGACAGTGTAGATGGTTCATCTTCCATCCTTCCATCTTGTTTCCCAGGTCCTGATGACGTGACAATGCAGATGGTTCATCTTCCATCCTTCCATCTTGTTTCCCAGGTCCTGATGACGTGACAGTGCAGATGGTTCATCTTCCATCCTTCCATTTTCGCAGGTCCTGATGACGTGACAATGCAGATGATTCATCTTCCATCCTTCCATTTTCCCAGGTCCTGATGACGTATCAATGCAGATGGTTCATCTTCCATCCTTCCAAATTGTTTCCCAGGTCCTGATGACGTGACAATGCAGATGGTTCATCTTCCATCCTTCCATCTTGTTTCCCAGGTCCTGATGACGTGACAAAGCAGATTGTTCATCTTCCATCCTTCCATTTTCCTAGATCCTGGACGTGACAGCGCAGGTGGTTCATCTTCCATCCTTCCATCTTGTTTCCCAGGTCCTGATGACGTGACAATGCAGATGGTTCATCTTCCATCCTTCCATCTTGTTTCCCAGGTCCTGATGACGTGACAATGCAGATGGTTCATCTTCCATCCTTCCATCTTGTTTCCCAGGTCCTGATGACGTGACAGTGCAGATGGTTCATCTTCTATCCTTCCATTTTCGCAGGTCCTGATGACGTGACAATGCAGATGGTTTATCTTCCATCCTTCCATTTTCCCAGGTCCTGATGACGTGACAATGCAGATGGTTCATCTTCCATCCTTCCATCTTGTTTCCCAGGTCCTGATGACGTGACAATGCAGATGGTTCATCTTCCATCCTTCCATTTTCCCAGGTCCTGATGACGTGACAATGCAGATGGTTCATCTTCCATCCTTCCATCTTGTTTCCCAGGTCATGATGACGTGACAGTGCAGATGGTTCGTCTTCCATCCTTCCATTTCCCAGGTCCTGAGGACGTGACAATGGATATGGTGCATCTTTCATCCTTCCATTTTTCCAGGTCCTGATGACGTGACAGTGCAGATGGTTCATCTTCCATCCTTCCATTTTCCCAGGTCCTGATGACGTGACAATGCAGATGGTTCATCTTCCATCCTTCCATCTTGTTTCCCAGGTCCTGATGACGTGACAATGCAGATGGTTCATCTTCCATCCTTCCATTTTCCCAGGTCCTGATGACGTGTCAGTGCAGATGGTTCATCTTCCATCCTTCCATCTTGTTTCCCAGGTCGTGATGACGTGACAATGCAGATGGTTAATCTTTCATCCTTCCATCTTGTTTCCCAGGTCCTGACGACGTTACTGTGCAGATGGTTCATCTTCCATCCTTCCATCTTGTTTCCCAGGTCCTGATGACGTGACCATGCAGATGGTTCATCTTCCATTCTTCCATCTTGTTTCCCAGGTCCTGATGACGTGACAATGCAGATGGTTCATCTTCCATCTTGTTCCGAGGTCCTGTTGACGTGACAATGCAGATGGTTCATCTTCCATCCTTCCATTTCCCAGGTTCTGATGACGTGACAATGCAGATAGTGCATCTTTCATCTTTCGATTTTTCCAGGTCCTGATGACGTGACAGTCCAGATGGTTCATCTTCCATCCTTCCATTTTCCCAGGTCCTGATGACGTGACAATGCAGATGGTTCATCTTCCATCCTTCCATCCTTCCATCTTGTTTCCCAGGTCCTGATGACGTGACAATGCAGATGGTTCATCTTCCATCCTTCCATTTTCCCAGGTCCTGACGACGTTACTGTGCAGATGGTTCATCTTCCATCCTTCCATCTTGTTTCCCAGGTCCTGATGACGTGACCATGCAGATGGTTCATCTTCCATTCTTCCATCTTATTTCCCAGGTCCTGATGACGTGACAATGCAGATGGTTCATCTTCCATCCTTCCATCTTGTTTCCCAGGTCCTGATGACGTGACAATGCAGATGTTTCATCTTCCATCCTTCCGTTTTCCCAGGTCCTGATGACGTGACAATGCAGATGGTTCATCTTCCATGTTGTTTCCAATGTCCTGATGACGTGACAATGCAGATGGTTCATCTTCCATCCTTCCATGTTTCCCAGGTCCTGATGACGTGACAATGGAGATGGTTCATCTTCCATCCTTCCATCTTGTTTCCGAGGTCCTGATGACGTGACAATGCAGATGGTTCATCTTCCATCCTTCTATTTTCCCAGGTCCTGATGACGTGACAATGCAGATGGTTCATCTTCCATCCTTCCATTTTCCCAGGTCCCGTTGACGTGTTAGTGCAGATGGTTCATCTTCCATCCTGTTTCCCATGTCCTGATGACGTGACAATGCAGATGGTTCATCTTCCATCCTTTCATTTCCCAGGTCCTGATGACGTGACAATGCAGATGGTTCATCTTCCATCCTTCCATTTCCCAGGTCCTGATGACGTGACAATGCAGATGGCGCATCTTTCATCCTTCCGTTTTTCCAGGTCCTGATGACGTGACAGTGCAGATGGTTCATCTTCCATCCTTCCATTTTCCCAGGTCCTGATGACGTGACAATGCAGATGGTTCATCTTCCATTTTCCCAGGTCCCGATGACGTGACAGTGCAGATGGTTCATCTTCTATCTTGTTTCCGAGGTCCTGATGACGTGACAATGCAGATGGTTCATCTTCCATCGTTCCATTTTCCCAGGTCCCGATGACGTGACAGTGCAGATGGTTCATCTTCCATCCTTCCAGCTTGTTTCCCAGGTCCTGATGACGTGACAGTGCAGATGGTTCATCTTCCATCCTTCCATTTTCCCAGGTCCTGATGACGTGAGAATGCAGATTGTTCATCTTCCATCCTTCCATTTTCCCAGGTCCCGATGACGTGTCAGTGCAGATGGTTCATCTTCCATCCTGTTTCCCAGGTCCTGACGACGTGACAATGTAGATGGTTCATCTTCCATCCTGTTTACGAGGTCCTGATGACGTGACAATGCAGATGATTCATCTTCCATCCTTCCATTTTCCCACGTCCTGATGACGTGACAATGCAGATGGTTCATCTTCCATCCTTCCATCTTGTTTCCCAGGTCCTGATAACGTGACAATGCAGATGGTTCATCTTCCATCCTTCCATCTTGTTTCCCAGGTCCTGATGACGTGACAGTGCAGATGGTTCATCTTCCATCCTTCCATCTTGTTTCCCAGGTCCTGATGACGTGTCAATGCAGATGGTTCATCTTCCATCATTCCATCTTGTTTCCCAGGTCCTGATGACGTGACAGTGCAGATGGTTCATCTTCTATCCTTCCATTTTCGCAGGTCCTGATGACGTGACAATGCAGATGGTTTATCTTCCATCCTTCCATTTTCCCAGGTCCTGATGACGTGACAATGCAGATGGTTCATCTTCCATCATTCCATCTTGTTTCCCAGGTCCTGATGACGTGACAATGCAGATGGTTCATCTTCCATCCTTCCATTTTCCCAGGTCCTGATGACGTGACAATGCAGATGGTTCATCTTCCATCCTTCCATCTTGTTTCCCAGGTCATGATGACGTGACAGTGCAGATGGTTCGTCTTCCATCCTTCCATTTCCCAGGTCCTGAGGACGTGACAATGGATATGGTGCATCTTTCATCCTTCCATTTTTCCAGGTCCTGATGACGTGACAGTGCAGATGGTTCATCTTCCATCCTTCCATTTTCCCAGGTCCTGATGACGTGACAATGCAGATGGTTCATCTTCCATCCTTCCATCTTGTTTCCCAGGTCCTGATGACGTGACAATGCAGATGGTTCATCTTCCATCCTTCCATTTTCCCAGGTCCTGATGACGTGTCAGTGCAGATGGTTCATCTTCCATCCTTCCATCTTGTTTCCCAGGTCGTGATGACGTGACAATGCAGATGGTTAATCTTTCATCCTTCCATCTTGTTTCCCAGGTCCTGACGACGTTACTGTGCAGATGGTTCATCTTCCATCCTTCCATCTTGTTTCCCAGGTCCTGATGACGTGACCATGCAGATGGTTCATCTTCCATTCTTCCATCTTGTTTCCCAGGTCCTGATGACGTGACAATGCAGATGGTTCATCTTCCATCTTGTTCCGAGGTCCTGTTGACGTGACAATGCAGATGGTTCATCTTCCATCCTTCCATTTCCCAGGTTCTGATGACGTGACAATGCAGATAGTGCATCTTTCATCTTTCGATTTTTCCAGGTCCTGATGACGTGACAGTGCAGATGGTTCATCTTCCATCCTTCCATTTTCCCAGGTCCTGATGACGTGACAATGCAGATGGTTCATCTTCCATCCTTCCATCTTGTTTCCCAGGTCCTGATGACGTGACAATGCAGATGGTTCATCTTCCATCCTTCCATTTTCCCAGGTCCTGACGACGTTACTGTGCAGATGGTTCATCTTCCATCCTTCCATCTTGTTTCCCAGGTCCTGATGACGTGACCATGCAGATGGTTCATCTTCCATTCTTCCATCTTGTTTCCCAGGTCCTGATGACGTGACAATGCAGATGGTTCATCTTCCATCCTTCCATCTTGTTTCCCAGGTCCTGATGACGTGACAATGCAGATGTTTCATCTTCCATCCTTCCGTTTTCCCAGGTCCTGATGACGTGACAATGCAGATGGTTCATCTTCCATGTTGTTTCCAATGTCCTGATGACGTGACAATGCAGATGGTTCATCTTCCATCCTTCCATGTTTCCCAGGTCCTGATGACGTGACAATGGAGATGGTTCATCTTCCATCCTTCCATCTTGTTTCCGAGGTCCTGATGACGTGACAATGCAGATGGTTCATCTTCCATCCTTCTATTTTCCCAGGTCCTGATGACGTGACAATGCAGATGGTTCATCTTCCATCCTTCCATTTTCCCAGGTCCCGTTGACGTGTTAGTGCAGATGGTTCATCTTCCATCCTGTTTCCCATGTCCTGATGACGTGACAATGCAGATGGTTCATCTTCCATCCTTTCATTTCCCAGGTCCTGATGACGTGACAATGCAGATGGTTCATCTTCCATCCTTCCATTTCCCAGGTCCTGATGACGTGACAATGCAGATGGCGCATCTTTCATCCTTCCGTTTTTCCAGGTCCTGATGACGTGACAGTGCAGATGGTTCATCTTCCATCCTTCCATTTTCCCAGGTCCTGATGACGTGACAATGCAGATGGTTCATCTTCCATTTTCCCAGGTCCCGATGACGTGACAGTGCAGATGGTTCATCTTCTATCTTGTTTCCGAGGTCCTGATGACGTGACAATGCAGATGGTTCATCTTCCATCGTTCCATTTTCCCAGGTCCCGATGACGTGACAGTGCAGATGGTTCATCTTCCATCCTTCCAGCTTGTTTCCCAGGTCCTGATGACGTGACAGTGCAGATGGTTCATCTTCCATCCTTCCATTTTCCCAGGTCCTGATGACGTGAGAATGCAGATTGTTCATCTTCCATCCTTCCATTTTCCCAGGTCCCGATGACGTGTCAGTGCAGATGGTTCATCTTCCATCCTGTTTCCCAGGTCCTGACGACGTGACAATGTAGATGGTTCATCTTCCATCCTGTTTACGAGGTCCTGATGACGTGACAATGCAGATGATTCATCTTCCATCCTTCCATTTTCCCACGTCCTGATGACGTGACAATGCAGATGGTTCATCTTCCATCCTTCCATCTTGTTTCCCAGGTCCTGATAACGTGACAATGCAGATGGTTCATCTTCCATCCTTCCATCTTGTTTCCCAGGTCCTGATGACGTGACAGTGCAGATGGTTCATCTTCCATCCTTCCATCTTGTTTCCCAGGTCCTGATGACGTGTCAATGCAGATGGTTCATCTTCCATCATTCCATCTTGTTTCCCAGGTCCTGATGACGTGACAGTGCAGATGGTTCATCTTCTATCCTTCCATTTTCGCAGGTCCTGATGACGTGACAATGCAGATGGTTTATCTTCCATCCTTCCATTTTCCCAGGTCCTGATGACGTGACAATGCAGATGGTTCATCTTCCATCATTCCATCTTGTTTCCCAGGTCCTGATGACGTGACAATGCAGATGGTTCATCTTCCATCCTTCCATCTTGTCGAGGTCCTGATGACGTGACAATGCAGATGGTTCATCTTCCATCCTTCCATCTTGTTTCCCAGGTCATGATGACGTGACAGTGCAGATGGTTCGTCTTCCATCCTTCCATTTCCCAGGTCCTGAGGACGTGACAATGGATATGGTGCATCTTTCATCCTTCCATTTTTCCAGGTCCTGATGACGTGACAGTGCAGATGGTTCATCTTCCATCCTTCCATTTTCCCAGGTCCTGATGACGTGACAATGCAGATGGTTCATCTTCCATCTTGTTTCCCAGGTCCTGATGACGTGACAATGCAGATGGTTCATCTTCCATCCTTCCATTTTCCCAGGTCCTGATGACGTGACAGTGCAGATGGTTCATCTTCCATCCTTCCATCTTGTTTCCCAGGTCGTGATGACGTGACAATGCAGATGGTTAATCTTTCATCCTTCCATCTTGTTTCCCAGGTCCTGACGACGTTACTGTGCAGATGGTTCATCTTCCATCCTTCCATCTTGTTTCCCAGGTCCTGATGACGTGACCATGCAGATGGTTCATCTTCCATTCTTCCATCTTGTTTCCCAGGTCCTGATGACGTGACAATGCAGATGGTTCATCTTCCATCTTGTTCCGAGGTCCTGTTGACGTGACAATGCAGATGGTTCATCTTCCATCCTTCCATTTCCCAGGTTCTGATGACGTGACAATGCAGATAGTGCATCTTTCATCCTTCGATTTTTCCAGGTCCTGATGACGTGACAGTCCAGATGGTTCATCTTCCATCCTTCCATTTTCCCAGGTCCTGATGACGTGACAATGCAGATGGTTCATCTTCCATCCTTCCATCCTTCCATCTTGTTTCCCAGGTCCTGATGACGTGACAATGCAGATGGTTCATCTTCCATCCTTCCATTTTCCCAGGTCCTGACGACGTTACTGTGCAGATGGTTCATCTTCCATCCTTCCATCTTGTTTCCCAGGTCCTGATGACGTGACCATGCAGATGGTTCATCTTCCATTCTTCCATCTTATTTCCCAGGTCCTGATGACGTGACAATGCAGATGGTTCATCTTCCATCCTTCCATCTTGTTTCCCAGGTCCTGATGACGTGACAATGCAGATGTTTCATCTTCCATCCTTCCGTTTTCCCAGGTCCTGATGACGTGACAATGCAGATGGTTCATCTTCCATGTTTCCAATGTCCTGATGACGTGACAATGCAGATGGTTCATCTTCCATCCTTCCATCTTGTTTCCGAGGTCCTGATGACGTGACAATGCAGATGGTTCATCTTCCATCCTTCTATTTTCCCAGGTCCTGATGACGTGACAATGCAGATGGTTCATCTTCCATCCTTCCATCTTGTTTCCCAGGTCCTGATGACGTGACAATGCAGATGGTTCATCTTCCATCCTTCCATTTTCCCAGGTCCTGACGACGTTACTGTGCAGATGGTTCATCTTCCATCCTTCCATCTTGTTTCCCAGGTCCTGATGACGTGACCATGCAGATGGTTCATCTTCCATTCTTCCATCTTATTTCCCAGGTCCTGATGACGTGACAATGCAGATGGTTCATCTTCCATCCTTCCATCTTGTTTCCCAGGTCCTGATGACGTGACAATGCAGATGTTTCATCTTCCATCCTTCCGTTTTCCCAGGTCCTGATGACGTGACAATGCAGATGGTTCATCTTCCATGTTGTTTCCAATGTCCTGATGACGTGACAATGCAGATGGTTCATCTTCCATCCTTCCATGTTTCCCAGGTCCTGATGACGTGACAATGGAGATGGTTCATCTTCCATCCTTCCATCTTGTTTCCGAGGTCCTGATGACGTGACAATGCAGATGGTTCATCTTCCATCCTTCTATTTTCCCAGGTCCTGATGACGTGACAATGCAGATGGTTCATCTTCCATCCTTCCATTTTCCCAGGTCCCGTTGACGTGTTAGTGCAGATGGTTCATCTTCCATCCTGTTTCCCATGTCCTGATGACGTGACAATGCAGATGGTTCATCTTCCATCCTTTCATTTCCCAGGTCCTGATGACGTGACAATGCAGATGGTTCATCTTCCATCGTTCCATTTTCCCAGGTCCCGATGACGTGACAGTGCAGATGGTTCATCTTCCATCCTTCCAGCTTGTTTCCCAGGTCCTGATGACGTGACAGTGCAGATGGTTCATCTTCCATCCTTCCATTTTCCCAGGTCCTGATGACGTGAGAATGCAGATTGTTCATCTTCCATCCTTCCATTTTCCCAGGTCCCGATGACGTGTCAGTGCAGATGGTTCATCTTCCATCCTGTTTCCCAGGTCCTGACGACGTGACAATGTAGATGGTTCATCTTCCATCCTGTTTACGAGGTCCTGATGACATGACAATGCAGATGATTCATCTTCCATCCTTCCATTTTCCCACGTCCTGATGACGTGACAATGCAGATGGTTCATCTTCCATCCTTCCATCTTGTTTCCCAGGTCCTGATGACGTGACAATGCAGATGGTTCATCTTCCATCCTTCCATCTTGTTTCCCAGGTCCTGATGACGTGACAATGCAGATGGTTCATCTTCCATCCTTCCATCTTGTTTCCCAGGTCCTGATGACGTGAGAATGCAGATGGTTCATCTTCCATCCTTCCATCTTGTTTCCCAGGTCCTGATGACGTGACAGTGCAGATGGTTCATCTTCTATCCTTCCATTTTCGCAGGTCCTGATGACGTGACAATGCAGATGGTTTATCTTCCATCCTTCCATTTTCCCAGGTCCTGATGACGTGACAATGCAGATGGTTCATCTTCCATCCTTCCATCTTGTTTCCCAGGTCCTGATGACGTGACAATGCAGATGGTTCATCTTCCATCCTTCCATCTTGTTTCCGAGGTCCTGATGACGTGACAATGCAGATGGTTCATCTTCCATCCTTCCATCTTGTTTCCCAGGTCATGATGACGTGACAGTGCAGATGGTTCGTCTTCCATCCTTCCATTTCCCAGGTCCTGATGACGTGACAATGGATATGGTGCATCTTTCATCCTTCCATTTTTCCAGGTCCTGATGACGTGACAGTGCAGATGGTTCATCTTCCATCCTTCCATTTTCCCAGGTCCTGATGACGTGACAATGCAGATGGTTCATCTTCCATCCTTCCATCTTGTTTCCCAGGTCCCGATGACGTGTCAGTGCAGATGGTTCATCTTCCATCCTTCCATCTTGTTTCCCAGGTCGTGATGACGTGACAATGCAGATGGTTAATCTTTCATCCTTCCATCTTGTTTCCCAGGTCCTGACGACGTTACTGTGCAGATGGTTCATCTTCCATCCTTCCATCTTGTTTCCCAGGTCCTGATGACGTGACCATGCAGATGGTTCATCTTCCATTCTTCCATCTTGTTTCCCAGGTCCTGATGACGTGACAATGCAGATGGTTCATCTTCCATCTTGTTCCCAGGTCCTGTTGACGTGACAATGCAGATGGTTCATCTTCCATCCTTCCATTTCCCAGGTTCTGATGACGTGACAATGCAGATGGTGCATCTTTCATCCTTCGATTTTTCCAGGTCCTGATGACGTGACAGTGCAGATGGTTCATCTTCCATCCTTCCATTTTCCCAGGTCCTGATGACGTGACAATGCAGATGGTTCATCTTCCATCCTTCCATCTTGTTTCCCAGGTCCTGATGACGTGACAATGCAGATGGTTCATCTTCCATCCTTCCATTTTCCCAGGTCCTGACGACGTTACTGTGCAGATGGTTCATCTTCCATCCTTCCGTTTTCCCAGGTCCTGATGACGTGACAATGCAGATGGTTCATCTTCCATGTTGTTTCCAATGTCCTGATGACGTGACAATGCAGATGGTTCATCTTCCATCCTTCCATGTTTCCCAGGTCCTGATGACGTGACAATGCAGATGGTTCATCTTCCATCCTTCCATTTTCCCAGGTCCCGATGACGTGTCAGTGCAGATGGTTCATCTTCCATCCTGTTTCCCATGTCCTGATGACGTGACAATGCAGATGGTTCATCTTCCATCCTTCCATTTCCCAGGTCCTGATGACGTGACAATGCAGATGGTTCATCTTCCATCCTTCCATTTCCCAGGTCCTGATGACGTGACAATGCAGATGGCGCATCTTTCATCCTTCCGTTTTTCCAGGTCCTGATGACGTGACAGTGCAGATGGTTCATCTTCCATCCTTCCATTTTCCCAGGTCCTGATGACGTGACAATGCAGATGGTTCATCTTCCATCCTTCCATCTTGTTTCCCAGGTCCTGATGACGTGACAGTGCAGATGGTTCATCTTCCATCTTGTTTCCCAGGTCCTGATGACGTGTCAATGCAGATGGTTCCTCTTCCATCCTTCCATTTTCCCAGGTCCTGATGACGTGACAATGGAGATGGTTCATCTTCCATCCTTTCATCTTGTTTCCCAGGTCCTGATGACGTGAGAATGCAGATGGTTCATCTTGCATCCTTCCATCTTGTTTACCAGGTCCTGATGACGTGACAATGCAGATGGTTCATCTTCCATCCTTCCATTTCCCCAGGTCCCGATGACGTGACAGTGCAGATGGTTCATCTTCTATCCTTCCATCTTGTTTCCTAGGTCCTGATGACGTGACAGTGCAGATAGTTCATATTTCATCCTTCCATCTTGTTTCCCAGGTCCTGATGACCTGACAATTCAGATGGTTTATCTTCCATCCTTCCATTTTCCCAGGTCCTGATGACGTGACACTGCAGATGGTTCATGTTTCATCCTTCCATTTTCCCAGGTCCTGATGACGTGACAGTGCAGATGGTTCATCTTCCATCCTTCCATTTTCCCAGGTCCTGAGGACGTGACAATGCAGATGGTTCATCTTCCATCCTTCCATTTTCCCAGGTCCTGATGACGTGACAATGCAGATGGTTCATCTTCCATCCTTCCATTTTGTTTCCCAGGTCCTGATGACGTGACAATGCAGATGGTTCATCTTCCATCCTTCCATCTTGTTTCCCAGGTCCTGATGACGTGACAATGCAGATGGTTCATCTTCCATCTTCTATTTCCCAGGTCCCGATGACGTGACAATGCAGATGGTCCATCTTCCACCCTTCCATTTTCCCACGTCCTGATGACGTGACAATGCAGATGGTTCATCTTCTATTTTCCAGGTCCCGATGACGTGACAATGTAGATGGTTCGTCTTCTATTTTCCAGGTCCCGATGACGTGACAATGCAGATGGTTCGTCTTCCACCCGTCCATCTTCTATTTCCCTGGTCCTGATGACGTGACAATGCAGACGGTGCACCTGGAGGCAGACATGAAGAGGACAGGCCACACCTGGTGACAGACATGTGGAGGACAGGCCACACCTGGGGACAGACATGTAGAGGACAGGCCACACCTGGGGACAGACATGTAGAGGACAGGCCACACCTGGGGACAGGCATGTAGAGGACAGGCCACACCTGGGGACAGACATGTAGAGGACAGGCCACACCTGGGGACAGACATGTAGAGGACAGGCCACACCTGGGGACAGACATGTAGAGGACAGGCCACACCTGGAGACACCTGGGGACAGACATGTGGAGGACAGGCCACACCTGGAGACAGACATGAAGAGGACAGGCCACACCTGGGGACAGACATGAAGAGGACAGGCCACACCTGGGGACAGACATGAAGAGGACAGGCCACACCTGGGGACAGGCATGTAGAGGACAGGCCACACCTGGGGACAGACATGTAGAGGACAGGCCACACCTGGAGACACCTGGGGACAGACATGTGGAGGACAGGCCACACCTGGGGACAGACATGTGGAGGACAGGCCACACCTGGGGACAGACATGTAGAGGACAGGCCACACCTGGAGACACCTGGGGACAGACATGTGGAGGACAGGCCACACCTGGGGACAGACATGAAGAGGACAGGCCACACCTGGGGACAGACATGTAGAGGACAGGCCACACCTGGGGACAGACATGTAGAGGACAGGCCACACCTGGGGACAGACATGTGGAGGACAGGCCACACCTGGGGACAGACATGTAGAGGACAGGCCACACCTGGGGACAGACATGTAGAGGACAGGCCACACCTGGGGACAGACATGGAGAGGACAGGCCACACCTGGGGACAGACATGGAGAGGACAGGCCACACCTGGGGACAGACATGGAGAGGACCGGCCACACCTGGGGACAGACATGTAGAGGACAGGCCACACCTGCGGACAGTTAGAGTGACTGGCACAGGACAGGGATGGCTGGACAGTGCGTGGTGGCAGCCTCGTGGATGAGGCGAGGAAAGCAAGCTGCTGCTTTCAGCGACCTGTTCCCTGCCGTGGATATCAGCGGTGCACATCGGCTGTTGATCTACACAGGTTGAGTTGCGGCCCTTTCCCCAGCGGGCTTGAAGTTGCGTGGTCCTCGTCTTTTTTGTCTGGTTTTTATCGTTACTTTTTTGTTTGGGTTTAAATAATCTTTAATTATTCAACAATACACATGATTACAATGCAATGAATGACAAAAGAGCATCAACAAGCTTAAAGCTTATACTGTGCTCACAACGTTGCACTTCAATTTTATCATGACGGCTGATGAACCATATTATGACTTGTATCAAATAACATTCATAAATAGTAAGTAATGAAATAATGAAATAAAACAAATAAGCAAACAGTACATAATATAGTAAAATAATGCTAATATCAATATTAACATGAGATTAAATTTTTTATCACCAAAGTAATTGGCCTAATAGAAGAAAAACACGAAGAAGAAGAAAATTTAGAAGAATGGAGGGTAAGGTGGTGGAGAAGGGGGAACAGAGGGGAGAGGAGAAATTCTAACAGATCATTGGCCAATCCATTCACTTTGAATATTTGGTCATTCAAATAAATTCAACATATATTTTACGAATAGAATCATGTTGTACCCTTTCTTCAAAATACTTAGCTAAAATCTATTTGAATCGGAGATATACTGGTGGACAGTTTGAAATATGAATATATTTGTATGATTTTGGAGAACAGGATCTCCATGCAACAGAGTTTTAACGTGAATGTAGTTTGGAGATAAATTTAAGATTGTGTTTGCCCGAGCCATATGAAAGTCTTGACAAAATAATAAATAATGTTCAGCAGTTTCGCTTGCAGTGCCACAAGCACAAAGTGGGTCGTTTATTAAATGTCTGTTGAACATATCTTAAGTCGCTAATCCCTAGACGAAGTCGACAGTGAATGATTTGTTCCTTCCGTTTACCAAAGTAATAATAGCTAGGCACTACAGCATCGTTAGCACACAGGTAATGTTTAAGCTGGCTTAAGGAATTGCTGGTTTTAACATAATCAGGTAGAGAATTCCAGAGATAAGTAGTAGATGGTATGAATGATTTCCGATGAGTTCGGTGTGAAATCTTGGTACGGTGCGTTCCAATGACCTGCGTCTATGGTAAGGGTTATTGTCTGAAACAAGACCAGGAACAAGATCATTTAGGTAGTTAGGGCATAGACCGTTAACCATCTTGAAATAATGCACAAGTTTGTGTCTTTTCCTTCTTTCCTTAAGTGTACAGAACCCTGATTCTTGGTATATTTTTTTGTGGATTGTCCCACGAACAACTCCAGTTATGGTTCTTAATGCTTCAAGCTGTAAATTTTCCAGAGAATCTGATTGTGCATCTGTGCAATTATCCCAAACAATATCAGCATAGTCAAAATGTGGTAATATGAATGATTTGTACATGATTTCTAATGCTCTCCTATTTAACTTGTACTTATACGTCTTAAGACAAGAAACCAACATAGTTACAGCATTGATTATACTTTTAATATGTTCCTCCCATTTACAGTTGTTTTGGAGTATGACGCCTAGATGTTTATGTGTGTCTGTACTTTGTAATGGTGTGATGCCAAAAGTAAAATTGTGTCAGTGTTTCGAGAAAAAATTAATAACTCTGTTTTCCCCTCATTAAATTTGACTTTCCATCGCTTAGCCCAAGAATCTTTTCTAAGTCAGAATTGAGTGTTTGTGCACGGATGTTTGGGTTGTTTAGTGCTAAGGACATACTTGTATCATCTGCAAATAGCTTAATGTTTGAATGGATGTCGTATGCAATATCATTGATATAGATAAGGAATAATAGTGGACCAAGTACAGAGCCTTGAAGAACACCTGCGAGTATTCCTTTGTAATCAGACTTATCACTCTTTATAACAACTGCTTGGATACGGTTAGAGAGGTAATCGGAAAACCAGTCAAGTAATTTGCCTCGTATGCCATTCGCTCTTAACTTCAGAAGAAGTCCCTTATGCCAAACTCGATCAAAAGCTTTAGATATATCAAAGTACACAGCCTGGGTTGTGACTCCATTATCAAAAGATGAGCATAAGTCATTATAAATACAGAGCAACTGATTTACTGTCGAATCACCAGGAATAAAACCTGACTGGGAAGAAGATAAAATATGATTTGATGAAAAAAAACTTGTAAACTTGCTTATGGATGCATCTCTCAAGGACTTTACCAACACAGCTAAGTAAAGAGATTGGACGGTAATTACTACAAAGTTCCTTCGAAGCTTTTTTATGCAGAGGATTTACATGTGCTGTTTTCCATATCAGAGGAAATTTTGATTCATGAAGGCTTTTGTTGAAAATCCTAGTTAGTGGGTCTAGAATGGCTGGCAATGAGGCAATTAACAATCTGTTATGGACAAGATCTGGCCCTACCGCTTTATTTTTTATTTAGATTTAGAATAACACCTTCAACATCAGAAGTAGTAAGCACTATGTCTGTAAGTTCTAAGTCGAGGAATGGAATATCAGGTAAATCTTTTTCGCTGTCTTCAAGAGTGGATTGTGAAATGAAAAAGTTGTTAAAAACATCAGCTTTATCTTTGTTTTTATAATAGACAATACCATTAGACATAATAGGGGGAATTTCATCTGACACAACACCTTTCTTTCTCAAAAATGACTTAACAAGTTTCCACCATTCTTTTGTTCCAAAATTCGATGAAGTTATCTTATTTTCTAAATTGGTGATATACTCAAGCTGCCTTTGTTTTTTGTCTATATGTAGCATAGTTCCTAAAACGCCGAAATTGTTGCCAGTCTTCTGGTTTGTTAGTTTGTTTAGCTAATTTATGAATTATTTTACGTTCCTCTATTAGCAGCCTAATTTCATTTGTCATCCAAGGGACATCATTTGGACGTACAGTGATAGTCTTCGTTGGCATACACTGCTTTGCTTTATCCATTTATAATATTTGAAAACGTTTCCGCACTTTCGTCAATTGTTTTATTATTGGTCACTTCATCCCAATTAACCTGGTGTAGGAGATTGCAAAATTTATATGTATCTAACTTATTGAAATTAAAAATTGTTCTTTTAAATGACTCTTCTCTAACTACTGTATTCTTGACAACCACATAAGGTACACTATGGTCACTGCAGATAGCAGGCATGACATCCGTTGATTTGATCATACTGGGGTTTGAGTAAGTATAAGATCTAAGCATGAACTTATTACTTCGGTAATCCTCGTTGGTTCATTTATTAACTGCTTAATATGGTAGCGATTCAAAATATCTACTAAGTGGGGTGATGGTATTGTTAGGAAATCAGTATTAAAATCACCAAGAATCAAGAATTTGTTTGTGGTGTCATTGGCTCTACGTATGCTTTCATCGATCAAATTCCAGTAATTAACATTGGAGTTAGGTGGACGATAAAAAGATCCAACTAATAAACTTATTTGATCTAATTTTGTCTCAACCCATACAGCTTCTAAACCGTTTACATGAAGGTCATTGCGAGGTTTACAATATAAATTATTTTTCACATAAATAGCAACACCGCCATGTGGATCGTTTGTTCTGTCACATCTAACAGGTGGATGGAAGTTTGTAATATGGATGGAACTATTGCTGTCTAAATCATGTTTCAGATACTGTGATATCAAAGTTACCATACTCAGCTTCTAATAAATCAATCTTATTTCTCATACTGCGGGTATTTACATGCATGATACTGAGGTCCGTGTTATTGTTTGGGCCTGGATTGGTTTCTATGTCACCAGACACAAGCAGTAGCAACTGTTGGACCAGAGTAAAACACTTCAACAGACTGTCATTACTTCTTGGCTGGTTCATGCCACAAGAAGAAGCAAAGTTTTTCTTTAGAAGATTGCTATACTCGCTTATATTGCATTCTGAAATAAGAAAATGAGCAAAAACAGAAAGAGTTATACTATGTGGGTACTCCAGAAAAGACATGAAGAACTGTAAGATGACTGACTTGTTTACAAAAGATAAATGTCTAGTTTTGACCAAAGCTGTTGTAAAATACAAACCAACCCTAGCACGGTATATGTTCAAATCTACAGGCATTTATGTAATCGAATTCTGTAAAACAGAAAACATGAATGTGACTAGGGTCGGTAGGCATGGGTTATTTGAAAACTCCCCCCTCTCTGTAAACAGAAGGTAACTTCAATAACCACCACAAAAACATGTAAAATGATCAATCAACAAAGACAGTTTACAACCTGAGTAAGGAAAAGGCAAAAATGAATATTTACAAGGAAACGTATTTCCCATAAATAATGACATAAAAACAAGAAGTGACGAAAAGAGTGAAACTGACATAGTTATGCATTTTGCACTCCTACTGCAAAGTCAGTAATTCATTGTGAACTTTTTTCTTTTTCTTTTTTTGTACGATGTAACAAGATTAATGCTTCATATACTATCAAACTAGCTAAAGAACTCTTCACAAACCCACATTCATACCAACTCATACATTCACCCACCAACACATTGGGGACATGGGAAAGTCACATAGTTAACTTACATAAACCCGTCTACACACACACACACACACACACACACACACACACACACACACACACATATATATATATATATATATATATATATATATATATATATACATACACACACACACACATATATATACTTACACATATACACACATACATACATATATATAATTTTACTCACATATCAATTCACACACACACTTTTACTCACATCAATTCACACACACACACCTACACACACACACACACACCTACACACACACACCTACACACACACACACACACACACCTACACACACACACCTACACACACACACACACACACACCTACACACACACACACACACACACACCCCTACACACAAACACACACACACACCTACACACACACACACACACACACATGTGCACATGCGTACACATACATGTACATACACACACATAACTACATGCACATATACATGCATACTTTCATATACATACACATTACACATAGCTACATATATACACACACATGATACTTGCATACATACATGCAATCAACAGGTAACTGATGTCGAATTTTAAATCACAAAAACCAAAAAAACAGGTTGCTGAAACCATGTTACAGCCTGTGGAAACTTGCACAGTACCATTAATGCCAACACTAGCACTATGCAGATTAACACAAACTAAAGTAAAACTACATCTGGTTTCAAACATTTCTCTCGGCTAACTTTCTCCATGTCAGAACAAAGCCTCATTATAATTGTCGTTTTTAGACAAAACAACATTTATGGTACAATCGTACTTAAATCATTATGTATTTTATTATTAAAAAAATAAATAAATAAAATAAGGGGGTGGGGGGGGGGGGGAACTCAAAACCACCAGTCACCTTGAATGGACATGAGAAAGTCACATAGTAAACTTACATAAGCTGGTACACACACACACACACACACACACACACACACACACACACACACACACACACACACACACATGTACATACATACACACATATACATACACGCACATATAAATACAGACACATATAAATACAGACACATATACATGCATACTTTCATACACATACACATAGCTACATATATACACGCACATGATCTATACATACATACATACATATATATATACATACAGTCAACAGGTAATTAATGTCCAATTAAAAAAAAAAAAAAAAAAACAGGTTGCTGAAACCATGTTACAGCCTGTGGAAACTTGCACAGTACCATTAATGCCAACACTAGCACTATGCAGATTAACACAAACTAAAGTAAAACTGCATCTGGTTTCAAACATTTCTCTCAGCTAACTTTCTCCATGTCAGAACAAAGCCTCATAATTGTGTCTTTTTAGACACAAAAAGATTTATGGTACAATCATACTTAAATCATTATGTATTTTATATATCAAAAAAAAAAAAAATCTCACATACTCCATCACAGTGGTAACATGATAATAAGCCATATAAAAGTTGAGAAAACACAAATGACTCCATATGGTATTTACCAAGATGTTGCACACTGACTTTTTAAGCATTCCCACATCTACGGGTGGGTGGGGGGAGGGGTCTTACAACTAGCTTCATAACTGAATATCATGTGCGAAAAAGGTGACGACGTGTGCAAAAGCGTTAATCATACACATACACACTAAGTCTATACGCACAACATATGCACATACATATACATATATGCATACCTGTTTGCACACACACACCCACACATGCACAGACACTTGCACTCTAACATGCTCACACATGCACACACACACACACACACGCACGCACGCACACACACGCACACACACACACACACGCACACACACACACACACACAATCAACGAAGTAATACCAAGCAGCATTAATGTGTCAAACTTATACAGTTACATCGATACATCACAATCTATTTTTCATCTTCAGCAAAAACATGTGGTCTAGTCCATACCAAAATGTCTTACTTCACGTTTGGTGGTGATTCTGTATGTTGTTTCTCCTTGTTTGACGAAAATAATTCCATCGTGTACCCATGTACTTTTTTTTGTTGTCGTGTCTTTTCGTCTGGTTTTTATCGTTACTTTTTTTTGTTCGTGTCTTTTCGTCTGGTTTTTATCGTTACTTTTTGTTGTTGTCGTGACTTTTCGTCTGGTTTTTATCGTTACTTTTTGTTGTTGTCGTGTCTTTTCGTCTGGTTTTTATCGTTACTTTTTGTTGTTGTCGTGTCTTTTCGTCTGGTTTTTATCGTTACTTTTTGTTGTACTTTTTGTTGTTGTCGTGTCTTTTCGTCTGGTTTTTATCGTTACTTTTTGTTGTTGTCGTGTCTTTTCGTCTGGTTTTATCGTTACTTTTTTTTTTACTTTTTTTGTTGTTGTCTTTTCGTCTGGTTTTTATCGTTACTTTTTTTTGTTGTCGTGTCTTTTCGTCTGGTTTTATCGTTACTTTTTTAACTTTTTTTTGTTGTCGTGTCTTTTTGTCTGGTTTTTATCGTTACTTTTTTTTACTTTTTTTTTTTGTCGTGTCTTTTCGTCTGGTTTTATCGTTACTTTTTGTTGTCGTGTCTTTTCGTCTGGTTTTATCGTTACTTTTTGTTGTTCGTGTCTTTTCGTCTGGTTTTATCGTTACTTTTTGTTGTTCGTGTCTTTTCGTCTGGTTTTATCGTTACTTTTTGTTGTCGTGTCTTTTCGTCTGGTTTTATCGTTACTTTTTGTTGTTCGTGTCTTTTTGTCTGGTTTTTATCGTTACTTTTTGTTGTGTCTTTTTCGTCTGGTTTTGATCGTTACTTTTTTTTTGTCGTGTCTTTTTTGTCTGGTTTTTATCGTTACTTTTTGTTGTTCGTGTCTTTTTGTCTGGTTTTTATCGTTACTTTTTTGTTGCGTCTTTTTCGTCTGGTTTTATCGTTACTTTTTTTTTTGTTGACACATGGGTGGAATATGCGCTTTAACAGTGGTCAGTAATTACATTAGATACAACAGATAAAATCTACGTAAGTGAACAGTAATTATTGACGAAAGGGAATTCTTCGTTTATTTGGCATCTAGGAGGATAAATGTGTGAGCGATAAAAAAAAACAACAACAACAAAAAACAAAACAAAAACAAACCAACAAACGAACCAACCAACCCCCAAAACAAAAACCCCAGCAAGACGAAAGATATCTTGGTGTTATGTTTAACAAGTGCTTACCCCTCGATTCCCATGATTGGCATAATAAAGAGGACCTTCGTTTACTGCAACAAAAATACTTGTTATATAGAGATCTGCTCAAACCTTGATTAGTGTATGCCGATATTGTCTGGTGTATTTGAATATTTTACACCACAAAGTAATTTCTCCTTGAAGATAGTAAAGTATTTTGTATTCTGTGTTACCATGAAAGACAATGTGTGGCCTTTGGGAGAGTGCATACAGCAAATGAACAGATGTAAAGACATCATTGGAAGGTTAGAAAATGTCAGTTTGCATTGTTAAGATTCACTTCAGGCATACACCATTCTTTTTCAATGAATCAATTTTGAATGGAAAAAGAAACACATTCATGTACAACCTTATAACGTATACAGATACTTAAATGGTAGCATTTTCATTTGGCAAAGCAGAACATATCAACGAAAAAAAAGTATTTAGCACCAGAGTTCCTGCCATACTGAATCGAATTCCTTTTTGCGAAGCAGAATAATAATATCAACCAGGAAAAACTTTGTCATGCGCTCCACATTTATTTCCTGTGAAGAAAATTGCACGGTGGGTACATTTTGTCCCTGTACACCGCAAGAAACTCCAAACCCATCCCCATGGACTCACATTATTTTCACCACCCTCTCCCCTCCCCCTAGACCCCTTCATTGAACGACGACAGGTGGGTGTCGCAGTACCTGTTTTGCTGTTCGGGCTGCTGAAATGGTGAAGTGATTCAGGTTGAAGGAATGCCTTTCCAGTTTTGAAAGTAACCTTGAAACCCCCGACAAAAAATATTCCAGATCAAATGCAGTAACAGATATGATGATTACAAAACTCGTGGTGTGGATGAAAGAAAGGCGGCTTGATGAAGTGGTGATAAACCAGACGAGAGAGGGTGGACAGAGAGAGGGGGTGGACAGAGAGAGGGTGGACAGAGAGAGGGTGGACAGAGAGAGGGTGGACAGAGAGGGGGTGGACAGAGAGGGAGGGAGAAAGGGAGAGAGTTGGACAGAGGTTGATATTACTGTGAAATGCAAATTGCAAATGCATGAAAATGTAGCCTCATTCTTTTTTTTCTTTTTTTTTCGAAAACATCCAGGTGTGCATGGACAATAAACCAAGAACTAATTATTTGAATCCTTCCTCGTTAGTCAGGCGACAAATATACCTATTTGCGTCTTTAAAACTCTGTCCCGCTGCGTAAAATCGGTGCAATTTCGTGGACATTTAGAAGTTCTGTGCATTCAGTGCTTGCTTTTTGGTGTGACAGCTGGTGTTATTTGACCCCACCCCCACCCCCCGCCCTGTAATCTCTGTCTCTTTCTTTCTTTCTTCATTCCATTCTCTCTCTTCTTTCTTTCTTCATTCCATTCTCTCTTCTTTCTTCATCCCATTCTCTCTCTTCTTTCTTTCTTTCTTCATCCCATTCTCTCTTCTTTCCTTCTTTCTTTCTTCATCCCATTCTCTCTCTTCCTTCTTTCTTTCTTCATCCCATTCTCTCTCTTCTTTCTTTCTTCATCCCATTCTCTCTCTTCCTTCCTTCTTTCTTTCTTCATCCCATTCTCTCTCTTCTTTCTTTCTTCATCCCATTCTCTCTTCATTCCATTCTCTCTTCTTTCTTTCTTTCTTTCTTCATTCCATTCTCTTCTTTCTTTCTTTCTTCATCCCATTCTCTCTCTTCCTTCTTTCTTCATTCCATTCTCTCTTCTTTCTTTCTTTCTTCATCCCATTCTCTCTTCTTTCTTTCTTTCTTCATCCCATTATCTCTCTTCTTTCTTTCTTTCTTTGTTTCTTCATTCCATTCTCTCTCTTCTTTCTTTCTTTCTTCATCCCATTCTCTCTTCTTTCTTCATCCCATTCTCTCTCTTCTTTCTTTCTTTCTTTCTTTCTTCATCCCATTCTCTCTCTTCCTTCCTTCTTTCTTTCTTCATCCCATTCTCTCTCTTCTTTCTTTCTTTCTTCATCCCATTCTCTCTCTTCTTTCTTTCTTCATCCCATTCTCTCTTCTTTCTTTCTTTCTTCATCCCATTCTCTCTCTTCTTTCTTTCTTCATCCCATTATCTCTCTTCCTTCTTTCTTCATTCCATTCTCTCTTCTTTCTTTCTTCATCCCATTCTCTCTCTTCCTTCTTTCTTTCTTCATTCCATTCTCTCTCTTCTTTCTTTCTTCATTCCATTCTCTCTCTTCCTTCTTTCTTTCTTTCTTCATCCCATTCTCTCTCTTCCTTCTTTCTTTCTTTCTTTCTTTCTTCATTCCATTCTTTCTCTTCTTTCTTTCTTCATCCCATTCTCTCTCTTCTTTCTTTCTTCACCCCATTCTCTCTCTTCTTTCTTCATCCCATTCTCTCTCTTCTTTCTTTCTTCATCCCATTCTCTCTCTTCCTTCTTTCTTCATCCCATTCTCTCTTCTTTCTTTCTTCATCCCATTCCCTCTCTTCTTTCTTTCTTCATCCCATTCTCTCTCTTCTTTCTTTCTTTCTTCATCCCATTCTCTCTCTTCATTCTTTCTTTCTTCATTCCATTCTCTCTCTTCCTTCTTTCTTTCTTTCTTCACCCCATTCTCTCTCTTCTTTCTTTCTTCATCCCATTCTCTCTCTTCTTTCTTTCTTTCTTCATCCCATTCTCTCTCTTCTTTCTTTCTTCACCCCATTCTCTCTCTTCTTTCTTTCTTCATCCCATTCTCTCTCTTCTTTCTTTCTTTCTTCATCCCATTCTCTCTCTTCATTCTTTCTTTCTTCATTCCATTCTCTCTCTTCCTTCTTTCTTTCTTTCTTCATCCCATTCTCTCTCTTCTTTCTTTCTTCATCCCATTCTCTCTCTTCTTTTTCTTCATCCCATTCTCTCTCTTCCTTCTTTCTTCATCCCATTCTCTCTCTTCTTTCTTTCTTCACCCCATTCTCTCTCTTCTTTCTTTCTTCATTCCATTCTCTCTCTTCTTTCTTTCTTTCTTCATTCCATTCTCTCTTCTTTCTTTCTTTCTTCATCCCATTCTCTCTCTTCCTTCTTTCTTTCTTCATTCCATTCTTTCTTTCTTCACCCCTTTCTCTCTCGTTCATTCTTTCTTTCTTCATCCCTTTCTCTCTCGTTCCTTCTTTCTTTCTTCACCCCATTCTCTCTCGTTCCTTCTTTCTTTCTTCATTCCATTCTCTCTCTTCTTTCTTCATCCCATTCTCTCTCTTCTTTCTTTCTTCATCCCATTCTCTCCTTTCTTTCTTTCTTCATCCCATTCTCTCTCTTCTTTCTTCATTCCATTCTCTCTCTTCTTTCTTTCTTCATCCCATTCTCTCTCTTCTTTCTTTCTTCATCCCATTCTCTCCTTTCTTTCTTTCTTCATCCCATTCTCTCTCTTCTTTCTTCATCCCATTCTCTCTCTCTCTTTCTTTCTTCATCCCATTCTCTCTCTAGTTCTGTATGTAATCATGTACTTTTGTTTTTCGTGTTTGTTCCATGATCACATTTCATGTGGGTCGATGTGCTTTTTCCTTATTTTACCTCAGTAAAAATCTCTGTTGCTCAGTCTGTCGCTCTGTCTATCTCTGTCTCTGCGTCTGTCTGTCTGTCTGTCTGTTCTCTCTCTTTTCTGTAATGCTTTTGAAGATTAAACCCATTTTCTGTCAGTTTGTCCAATGTATCACTTAATCAGAGAACAAAAATCTCAAACTTTTCAGAAACATAAATGAACGCATAAAGTTAGTGTTGGTGGTATGAAATGAAAAGTCTCATTACTCGCTCTGTGGCCAATTTGCTTATAATGCCTTAAAGAAAGGACAGAGGAATCAGTTACATGATAGACTATATATATATGTGTATACATGTGCATCTGTAATTATATACATACATGCATTCGTACACACACACACACACACACACACACACACACACACATATGGTGGTGGTGTGTCCATCGAGATCGACGATGACCATCGTTGTCATCCAGATGGGGGATGGGGGATGGGGGATGGGGGGAGGGTGGTGGTGGGGTGGGGGGAAGAATGCTCATGAATCTATCTGTGAGTGCGCAGATGGCTGAATAGTCCAATCTGCGCACGAAATGTCCGCTGACAGTTGGGGCAGACAAAGACAGGCATATCATTGTCAGGGAGCTTGTTTGCCCGTGACTTTCTGGCCTGCCTCTTCTGAACAGCTGCAGCAGTCCTGTTGGCCTCGCACAACCTGGCGCCTTTGTGCACAGCAGCACGCCATTTGTCACGGTCCACTGCAGATTCCTCCCAGGAGTCAGGGTTGATATCAAACGCTTTCAGAGAGACTTTCAGAGTATCTCTGAAGCGCTTCTTCTGACCTCCGTGTGATCTCTTCCCTTGTTGCAGCTCGCCATAGAAGAGCCTTTTGGGCAGCCGATGGTCTGGCATGCGCGCCACGTGTCCAGCCCAGCGAAGCTGGGACTCCATCAGGATGGTGAAGATGCTGGGAAGGGTGGCTTTTGCGAGCACCTCTGTGTCAGGGGTCTTGTCTTGCCACTTGATGTTCAGTAGCTTCCTGAGGCATGTTGTGTGGAAATGGTTCAGCTTCTTGGCATGTCGTTGGTACACTGTCCAAGTTTCGCAGGCGTACAGTAGTGTGGGGAGAACTACTGCTCTGTAGACCTTTAGCTTGGTCTCAAGACTAATGCCTCTTCTGTTCCAGACATTTGCATTGAGTCTACCAAAAGCTGCGCTTGCTCTTGCAATCCTGACGTTCACTTCATCGTCGATTGTCACATTTCGTGACAGTGTGCTGCCAAGGTATGTGAATCGCTCCACCGCACTGAGTCTCTGACCATTGACTGTGATGTTGGGCTCAACGTAGGGTTTCCCTGGGGCTGGCTGATGGAGAACTTCAGTTTTCCTCGTGCTGATGGTAAGGCCGAAGTTCCTGCTGGCAGTGGCAAACTTGTCGACGCTGAGTTGCATGTCAGCTTCAGATCCAGCGTTGAGGGCACAATCATCAGCAAACAAAAAGTCTCTGATGATGTCTGTCATGACCTTCGTTTTTGCTTGAAGCCTTCTGAGGTTAAACAGCTTGCCATCTGTTCGGTACTTAAGGCCGATTCCAACATCGCCATCTCTGAAGGCATCAGTAAGCATTGCAGAGAACATGAGGCTGAACAGCGTTGGAGCCAGGACGCAGCCTTGCTTGACACCATTTGTGACAGCAAAAGGAGCAGATGTTTCACCATTGTCCTGGACTCGAGCCTGCATGCCTTCATGGAATTGGCTGACCAAGGAAATAAATTTCCGAGGGCATCCGTACTTGGCCATGATCTTCCACAGTCCCTCTCTACTCACGGTGTCGAAGGCCTTAGTGAGGTCGATATAGGTGGAGAACAGATCAGCATTTTGCTCCTGACATTTCTCTTGCAGCTGCCTTGCAGCAAACACCATGTCAGTGGTTCCGCGCTCTTTCCGGAATCCACATTGGCTCTCAGGCAAATGACCTTGGTCAAGGTGTGCTGTGAGGCGGTTAAGTAGGATCCTGGCAAGTATCTTGCCTGCGATGGAGAGCAAGGAAATGCCCCGATGGTTATCACAGGCTTGCCGGTTCCCCTTTCGCTTGTACAAGTGAATGATAGATGCATCTTTGAAATCCTGGGGGATCGTCTCTTCTTTCCACATGAGTGAGTACAGCTGATGAAGCTTCTCAGTCAGCACAGTGCCTCCATCCTTGTAGACCTCTGCTGGTATGGAGTCTGAGCCAGGTGCTTTGCCACTGGATAGCAGACGGATTGCTTTCTGGGTCTCAAGAAGTGTTGGCGGATCGTCCAGTGCTTCGTTGGTGGGGACTTGTGGGAGACGGTCTATGGCTTCATCATTTATGGAGGAAGGGCGATTTAAGACACTGTTGAAGTGCTCAGCCCATCGTTCGAGAATGTTCTCCTTCTCGGTGATCAAGGTATTCCCATCTGCACTGAGGAGGGGGGATGATCCTGAGGATGTGGGGCCGTAGACTTCTTTTAAGGCATCATAGAACCTCTTCATATCGTGCCTGTCAGCATATCCCTGGATCTCATCAGCTTTGTCACTCAGCCACTTATCCTGCATCTGGCGTAACTTTTGCTGAACAGTCCTGCGGATGTCATTGTATGCATCCTTTTTTGATGTGGACTTTGGGTTGCTCAGGTGGGCTTGATGCAGACGGCGTTTCTCATCCAGAAGCTGCTTGATTTCATCACAGTTTTCATCAAACCAGTCTTTGTGCTTTCTGGTCATGGGTCCCAGGGTCTCTGAAGCTGTACTATAGATCAGCTCACGCAGGGTCCTCCAGTCAGACTCCACATTCTGGTTGTCCAGAGAGGCGGATTCCAGACGATCTTCCAGCAGCTCCACAAAGGACTGTTTGATGGTGATGCTTTTCAGCTTAGCGATGTTGAGCCGTTTTGGAGCTTTCTGGCCTTGGGGGCGTCTCTTGGGTTGGATTCGAATATTCAGCTTCGAGACTACAAGGCGATGGTCTGTCCAACACTCGGCGCCGCACATGGTCTTTGTTACACGTACATCTTGCCTATCCCTTTTCCTGACGATGACATAATCGATGAGATGCCAATGCTTTGAGCGAGGGTGCATCCATGACGTCCTGTTACGGGTAGGGAGGCAGAAAACTGTGTTGGTTATCAGCAGTTCGTGCTCTGCACAGGTCTGAAGCAAAAGCAATCCATTTGGGTTGCAGTGGCCCACACCGTGCTTTCCAATCACTCCATCCCAGGAGATGTAGTCAGAGCCAACTCTAGCATTGAAGTCCCCAAAAATGATGAGCTTGTCTGCTTTAGGGATGGCAGCAATGACAGAGTGAAGGTCCTCGTAGAACTTCGCCTTCACTTCATCCGGGTTGGTCATGGTTGGGGCATAGGCACTGACAATGGTGAGGTGCTTCTGGCCAGATGCCAGTGGGAGTTTCATGGTCATAAGCCTATCGTTGACTCCCTTTGGGATTCCAGCTAGCTTGCTGACAAGTGCTGTTTTTACTGCAAAACCAACGCCAGCCTCACGTCGCTCTTCGCTTCCTCGTCCACTCCAGAAGAAGGTGTAACCAGATCCCCGTTCACAGAGCTCGCCTTCGCCTGCAAGCCGAGTCTCACTCAAGGCTGCGATGTCGATGTTGTATCTGGCGAGTTCGGATGCAACTAGTGCTGTTCTCCTTTGGGGTCTGTCCGCGTTATCTCTGTCCAGGAGAGTCCTTATGTTCCAAGCACCAATGGTGAGAGGAACGATCCTTGTTTTTTTCTTTTCTTTCTCTTTGTTTCGACCGCTGATGTAGGGTCCCCGCCAGCCGCGGTATGCTGGCCAGGGTGATATGGAGCAGGCAATTTTTAGGGCACCTTTTCTAGCCCCTTCCTCATGCCAGGGAGGTGAGCAGTGCATTCCTAAAGAGGGCTGCTCAGACGCTCAGACGGCTGCCGAGCTCCATCGCTGCTCCTGTCGACGAAGAACGACCCTATGGCCTGAGCCGCCTGCGTGCAGGTCTGCGGCTGCGACTGCCAGTGTACCCACACCTGTCGTTTCGTCGCTCGCCTGTCGCCACAGGACTTGGGTGGATGACTGATGACTTGCGCGATGAGTTTGTTTAAAGTGAAGAGGAGTTGCGCAACGTCAACCTCACTCTCTCGTCCGGGTCCACCAATTTCCAGTGGCAAGACTAAGTCGAGACGACTGGAGGATGAGCACGGATGCAGTGGATGACCAAGATATCCTTTCGGTGTCTCATCTTGCTCTCTGCACTCCACAGTGCGTTGCTGTAACCGCCTTCCTCTCCGTTGAACCGATAGGTTTCTTCCGCAGATTCTGCCGGATCCAGACTTCGCATACATGGGTAGACACACCCCGGGGGCCAACTGCGTGTGGCATGCACACAGCACAGTGGAGCTAGATGGCCGTCGGTGGCTCTCCTGAGCCGACGCCCTTTTATGGATCTCCATAAGGGTGTCTAGCCACCCGCCTCACCAGTCCCAGAAGGGAGCGGTGGGAGTGCCGGTTTAGTCGTCGGCAACCCGACCCTGAACAGGTTGTACTGGATTACAGGTTACCAGTAGCAGATCTAATGACCTGACCTGACCTATTAAGTGACGGCCCAATGAATGACAATGATTGATTCAATGGTACGCTAGATCAGACACACACATATAGAGACAGACAGACAGACAGACAGACACAGACTTTTCCTTGAAATAACAACTTTATGACGTAGAATTTACGTCCCTAGCGACGTCAGTGATGACATCACATGAAGACGGGGAAGTAACAGTTGAAGGTTGGAAATATTTGATCCATAATGATATATATATTTCCAGATAATTTTCTCATTGTTTGGCTGATTGTTCCGGATACTGATTTATGATTTGAAACACCACTTTCCACTGTGGTAATGTCTGACTTTAGCGACTTAAATTCCTGGAGGTAAATGCACGGTATATTTCGTGTCTTTTGCAATGCAGGCATAAAGTATAACATAAATAGAAATCATTTGACCTGTGTCATCCACTCTGAGTAGGTTAGATTATGGTGTGAATTACCTGGAAAACCACCGTCATGACCCAATACTAATCTGATAACGACATCACACGCTTTCCTGCAATCGCAATTTTGGCGGCTGTATCGGAAGCCGTTATCAGGTTTGTAAGGGGTTATAGCGTTGGTTTTCAGGCAATTTCTCCACAATTTACCAATTTAAAGTGTTATTTATGTTATACTTCATGCCGCTTAGAGAGGAGCGGCTTGCCCAGCATCGAAAGCCTGCTGATCCAGTGCCAGCTACGCTGGACAGGACACGTTGTCCGCATGACAGACAGCAAGATTCCGAAGATGCTCTTGTATGGCCAGCTGAAGAAAGGCCACCGCAAACTTGGAAGACCCTGCAAGCGCTTTAAGGAGGCCTTGAAGACAAACCTCAAAGCCTGTGACATAAACATCGCTTCCTGGGAAACTGATGCCCTTGACCACTCTCGCTGGAGGATGCTGTGCTCTAGTGGCATAAAGACATTTGAAAACAAGAGAACGCTGGCCATTAAGGAGAAGCGTGAGCGAACGAAGCAGGGCTCAACTTCTGGAGACGTTTTCCCTTCCAACACCTGTGGGAAGTGCTGCGCATCCAGAATCGGCCTCTTCTCCTATATGAGGACACACACCGACAGATAAACCTGCCTGCCTGCTCATCCGTCGGTCCGGCGGGAGACTCCATCATCACCGTGCAAATAGCTCCAGGAATTTAGGTCACTGGAATTGGATATTGCCCTCCACTGCATTTTTTCTCGGCGCTCAAAGGGTTAAGGGGAATGGAATTCTTGTTTGCCAACTTTCTGTGTCTAAAAATGCTGTGTCGATTCTTTTTCTCTTTTGTTTGCGGTGTTTTGTGTGTCTCAACTGTACTTACCGCCTGTGCAAATAGGCCAGTGGCCCAGCAGTGAGTTCTGATCTGTGTGTGTGTGTGTGTGTGTGTGTGTGTCTGCGTCCCTCTAACACTAACTGTAAGATTTCTACAGAACCAGTCAAGGTACACAGATAATATAGTCATCCGAAAACCCAGAATTGACCTCTTTTAAACTGGCCTTGTTTACCCGGGATGGACACTTTGGAACTCTTTACTCTCGATTATAAGAAATGAAAGCAGTGTTTCTTCCTTTAAATCAGCTTACAAAACATTTCTATTTCATGAAATAAAAACTAATAATGTAGACAACTTGTTATCTTGTTAGATGCTTTGTTCATTTTTTTTTTCACGTTGACCAATGTTATTGGGGGGGGGGGGGGGGGGGGGGGGGGGAAGAAAGTCGTTGGTATATCATGAATTTTAATATCTTTGATTATCATATTTACGACTGAATGTTGAAACCTAAGGCTTTCACTATGTACATGGGGTTGGAGGGAAGGAGACTGGGGTAGGTGTGGGGATAGAGAGTTTAGTTTGTCGCTTTGTGCTAGTCTTTTTTCATAAGTTTCTCATGTGAGTTTCAGTGAAATTTGTCGTTGATATCTTTCTTGTTAACAGTTTTGTATTCATGTGATCTTTGATGTAGCCCTACCCCCACATCCCTCTTTCTTTTCCTTTCTTTTATACCCCAGGGCTCTGTGGAAAAAAGCATATGTTTTGCTTATCTCATTACCCTGGTAAAATACAGTTTCGTTTCGTTTCGTTTAGTGTTTTGTTTTGTTTCGTTTCTTTTCTATCTCCCCGTGTTTCCTGTTCTCTGTGTCCTCCCCATCTCTGTCTCTCCCCCTCCCTCATCCCCCCTCTCTGTCTCTCTCTCTCCCCCCCCCCCTCTCTGTCTCTTTCCCTCCCTTTCTAACGCTTTGATTTGACGTCAGTGCAAGTCTGTTCCCTGGCGGTCTGCCAAAACATACGCCCTGTCACTTTTCAGAACGCATTCAGAGACAGGAAGGGGGGGGGGGGGGGGAGGGGTAGAGGTGGGAGAGGAGGAAACGTGGGGTAAGGCGGTTTGTGGGGCATGCAGGGTTGTGGGGCATGCAGGGTTGTGGGGCATGCAGGGTTGTGGGTGGGGGCGGGGGGAAAGAGGGGAATGTGGGGAGGGGGGGGGGTTATTCATGGAAATTGTTTTCTTTCAATTCTTTGGACTCGCACACTAAGACATGACCAAACCAATGTGACGATCTCAACGGGAGAATAAAATATCACTTCTCTCTCGCTTTCTTCATTCCATGCGCGAATGTGTGTGTATGCGTGCGTGCGTGCTTTGTGTGTGTGTGCGTGTGTGTGCGCGCGCGCGCGTACACGCGGTCGTGTTTCCCAGTATGCACTCACGCATTGGCGTTGTAATAGCAATTTCATTCAGTATGTAATGTTCGTTTGTTAGTCTTGTTGTGGAGAGCTTCAATACATGCCCCAGGTTGTTAGTCTTGTTGTGGAGAGCTTCAATACATGCCCCAGGTTGTTAGTCTTGTTGTGGAGAGCTTCAATACATGCCCCAGGTTGTTAGTCTTGTTGTGGAGAGCTTCAATACATGCCCCAGGTTGTTAGTCTTGTTGTGGAGAGCTTCAATACATGCCCCAGGTTGTTAGTGTTGTGGAGAGCTTCAATACATGCCCCAGGTTGTTAGTCTTGTTGTGGACAGCTTCAATACATGCCCCAGGTTGTTAGTCTTGTTGTGGAGAGCTTCAATACATGCCCCAGGTTGTTAGTGTTGTGGAGAGCTTCAATACATGCCCCAGGTTGTTAGTGTTGTGGAGAGCTTCAATACATGCCCCAGGTTGTTAGTCTTGTTGTGGAGAGCTTCAATACATGCCCCAGGTTGTTAGTGTTGTTGTGGAGATCTTCAATACATGCCCCAGGTTGTTAGTCTTGTTGTGGAGAGCTTCAATACATGCCCCAGGTTGTTAGTCTTGTTGTGGACAGCTTCAATACATGTCCAGGTTGTTAGTCTTGTTGTGGAGAGCTTCAATACATGTCCAGGTTGTTAGTCTTGTTGTGGAGAGCTTCAATACATGCCCCAGGTTTAGTCTTGTTGTGGATAGCTTCAATACATGTCCAGGTTGTTAGTCTTGTTGTGGAGAGCTTCAATACATGTCCAGGTTGTTAGTCTTGTTGTGGAGAGCTTCAATACATGTCCAGGTTGTTAGTCTTGTTGTGGATAGCTTCAATACATGCCCCAGGTTGTTAGTCTTGTTGTGGATAGCTTCAATACATGTCCAGGTTGTTAGTCTTGTTGTGGAGAGCTTCAATACATGTCCAGGTTGTTAGTCTTGTTGTGGAGAGCTTCAATACATGCCCCAGGTTGTTAGTCTTGTTGTGGACAGCTTCAATACATGTCCAGGTTGTTAGTCTTGTTGTGGAGAGCTTCAATACATGCCCCATTTGGTTAGTCTTGTTGTGGACAGCTTCAATACATGTCCAGGTTGTTAGTCTTGTTGTGGAGAGCTTCAATACATGCCCCATGTTGTTAGTCTTGTTGTGGAGAGCTTCAATACATGTCCAGGTTGTTAGTCTTGTTGTGGAGAGCTTCAATACATGCCCCAGGTTGTTAGTCTTGTTGTGGAGAGCTTCAATACATGTCCAGGTTGTTAGTCTTGTTGTGGAGAGCTTCAATACATGCCCCAGTTTGTTAGCCTTGTTGTGGACAGCTTCAATACATGCCCCAGGTTGTTAGTCTTGTTGTGGACAGCTTCAATACATGTCCAGGTTGTTAGTCTTGTTGTGGAGAGCTTCAATACATGCCCCAGGTTGTTAGTCTTGTTGTGGAGAGCTTCAATACATGTCCAGGTTGTTAGTCTTGTTGTGGAGAGCTTCAATACATGCCCCAGGTTGTTAGTCTTGTTGTGGAGAGCTTCAATACATGCCCCAGGTTGTTAGTCTTGTTGTGGAGAGCTTCAACACATGCCCCAGGTTGTTAGTGTTGTGGACAGCTTCAATACATGCCCCATGTTGTTAGTCTTGTTGTGGAGAGCTTCAATACATGCCCCAGGTTGTTAGTGTTGTGGACAGCTTCAATACATGCCCCAGGTTGTTAGTCTTGTTGTGGACAGCTTCAATACATGCCCCAGGTTGTTAGTCTTGTTGTGGACAGCTTCAATACATGCCTCAGGTTGTTAGTCTTGTTGTGGAGATCTTCAATACATGCCCCATGTTGTTAGTCTTGTTGTGGACAGCTTCAATACATGCCCCAGGTTGTTAGTCTTGTTGTGGAGAGCTTCAATACATGCCCCATGTTGTTAGTCTTGTTGTGGAGAGCTTCAATACATGCCCCAGGTTGTTAGTCTTGTTGTGGAGAGCTTCAATACATGTCCAGGTTGTTAGTCTTGTTGTGGACAGCTTCAATACATGTCCAGGTTGTTAGTCTTGTTGTGGATAGCTTCAATACATGCCCCAGGTTGTTAGTCTTGTTGTGGAGAGCTTCAATACATGCCCCAGTTTGTTAGTCTTGTTGTGGAGAGCTTCAACACATGCCCCAGGTTGTTAGTCTTGTTGTGGAGAGCTTCAATACATGCCCCATGTTGTTAGTCTTGTTGTGGAGATCTTCAATACATGTCCATGTTGTTAGTCTTGTTGTGGACAGCTTCAATACATGCCCCATTTGGTTAGTCTTGTTGTGGACAGCTTCAATACATGCCCCATTTGGTTAGTCTTGTTGTGGAGAGCTTCAATACATGTCCAGGTTGTTAGTCTTGTTGTGGACAGCTTCAATACATGCCCCAGGTTGTTAGTCTTGTTGTGGACAGCTTCAATACATGCCCCATTTGGTTAGTCTTGTTGTGGAGAGCTTCAATACATGTCCAGGTTGTTAGTCTTGTTGTGGAGAGCTTCAATACATGCCCCAGGTTGTTAGTCTTGTTGTGGAGAGCTTCAATACATGTCCAGGTTGTTAGTCTTGTTGTGGATAGCTTCAATACATGCCCCAGGTTGTTAGTCTTGTTGTGGAGAGCTTCAATACATGCCCCAGGTTGTTAGCCTTGTTGTGGAGAGCTTCAATACGTGTCCAGGTTGTTAGTGTTGTGGAGAGCTTCAATACATGTCCAGGTTGTTAGTCTTGTTGTGGACAGCTTCAATACATGCCCAGGTTGTTAGTCTTGTTGTGGAGAGCTTCAATACATGCCCCAGGTTGTTAGTCTTGTTGTGGAGAGCTTCAATACATGCCCCAGGTTGTTAGTCTTGTTGTGGAGAGCTTCAATACATGCCCCAGGTTGTTAGTCTCTTTGTGGAGAGCTTCAATACATGCCCCAGGTTGTTAGTCTTGTTGTGGACAGCTTCAATACATGCCCCAGGTTGTTAGTCTTGTTGTGGAGAGCTTCAATACATGTCCAGGTTGTTAGTCTTGTTGTGGAGAGCTTCAATACATGTCCAGGTTGTTAGTGTTGTGGAGAGCTTCAATACATGCCCCAGGTTGTTAGTCTTGTTGTGGAGAGCTTCAATACATGTCCAGGTTGTTAGTGTTGTGGATAGCTTCAATACATGCCCCAGTTTGTTAGTCTCTTTGTGGACAGCTTCAGTACATGCCCCAGGTTGTTAGTCTTGTTGTGGAGAGCTTCAGTACATGCCCCAGGTTGTTAGTGTTGTGGATAGCTTCAATACATGCCCCAGGTTGTTAGTGTTGTGGAGAGCTTCAATACATGCCCCAGCTGGTTAGTCTTGTAGGGAGACAGAGAGATGGACATAAAACGAGAGAGAGAGAGAGAGAGAGAGAGAGAGAGAGTTTTAAAGGTGCTTTTGAACGCATATATTAGTGGTCTATACTATACCAGCAGCTGTAAATTATTGAATTTATTCAACAAAAAGAAACGTTAATCTGGATATCCAATCTCTTCTACACACACACACAAGCGCGCGCGCGTTTTTATTTTATTATTATTATTTTTTTATTGTTGTTGTTTGTTTTTTTGTTGTTTTTTTTTTTTTTTTTTTTTTTTTTTTTTTAAGAAGACCAAGCAGACAAGGACACTGTGACAGAAAGAACATTGAGATATGCACAGACAGTCTCATGTATGTTTACAAAGTTCGGTTTGCAATAGTGAAATATAACTGTAAATATTTTCTTGATCCTTTTCGTAGATCCGATAAACAAACGTACTCTGTTCTTTTACGTATCGCAGTTTCTGACGTCGGCTGAAGTTGTAAGCACCTGACACCCTCGTGTTATGTTATTGTCCCCGTGAGATATATAATGTCTGGCCAGGAATAACCCTCCCTCACCCCCCCCCCCCCCCCCAAAAAAAAAAAAAAAAAAAAAATGTAACCTTCTCAGAAACAAGACTCAACACCTGAACCATTTGGCCCACCTCAAAAGAGTTGTTATGTAATTGGTTTATAGCGAACAGGAATGCAATTCCAACAGTTGTGATGTAATTGGTTTATAGCGAACAGGAATGCAATCCCAACAGTTGTGATGTAATTGGTTTATAGCGAACAGGAATGCAATCCCAACAGTTGTAATGTAATTGGTTTATAATGAACAGGAATGCAATCCCAACAGTTGTGATGTAATTGGTCTATAGCGAACAGGAATACAATCCCAACAGTTGTGATGTAATTGGTTTATAGCGAACAGGAATGCAATCCCAACAGTTGTAAATGTAATTGGTTTATAGTGAACAGGAATGCAATCCCAACAGTTGTGATGTAATTGGTTTATAGTGAACAGGAATGCAATCCCAACAGTTGTGATGTAATTGGTTTATAGTGAACAGGAATGCAATCCCAACAGTTGTAATGTAATTGGTTTATAGTGAACAGGAATGCAATCCCAACAGTTGTAATGTAATTGGTTTATAGTGAACAGGAATGCAATCCCAACAGTTGCAATGTAATTGGTTTATAGCGAACAGGACTACAATCCCAACAGTTGTAATGTAACTGGTTTATAGTGAACAGGAATGCAATCCCAAGAGTGTGGAGTCCAAACAAAGATTTCTGACTGACACCCTGACCTGTAAGCTCAGTTTTACCTCAGTCAGCTGAAGGCCCTTCAACCGTTCACTGACCAGCACACTAGTCAGCAGCAGTCCAGTTAATCAATAAAATGATGGACAAGTCGCGGCTTGGTTGTCATGTTCACAGTCACGAAAAAATCATGCGGAAACAAAACACGCAACCGATACTTTCTCTCTCTCTCTGTATCCATGTCCATCTCATCTGAAGAAGAAGAATGCTAAGAAACTGAAAGAATACAGACATTTGTCATTGAAAGATTTCTGAGCGTTCCCCTTCACGCTTCAAATCTCTCCCCCTATCCCTCCCTCTCTCCGTCAGTCTCTCTACCCCCCTCCCTCTCTTCCTCCGTCTCCCCCCCCCCCGGCCCCCCACCCCACCCTTTCTTTTCACAAGTCAAGGTGTCCAAAGTCCCGTGACTGAGGCGGGTTCTGGAGGCTCAGCTAAGGCTGAGGATTGGAGGTGGTGAAGGAGTAGGCCCCTGGATGGACCCCCCCAGCACCCCCCACCCTCTACAGGTAGTAGACCCCAGGGCCTGCCTGCCCACATACACACCCACATACACACCCACCAACACATACACACCCACCAACACATACACCCCCACCCCCCCCCACATACCCACCCCCATACCCCCCCACCCCCCCCACATACCCACCCCCCATACCCCCCCCCCCACCCCACCCCCATACCCACCCCCCCACCCCACCCCCATACCCACCCCCATACCCACCCCCACCCCCACCCCTCACCTCGACACACCTTGGCGAAGGATGACAACCCAGCTGGCGGGCCGTCAGCAGACCTGTTCCCACGGGAGACCTTCTCCTCCTGCCGGAGGGCCTCCGTGGGCACCAGCACGCACAGGCCTTCGGTGCTGGCGTACAGGGAGCTGTTGGAGTCGTGCAGCAGACCCCCACAAGTGGGGTCCGTCAGGCAGGCTCTCCCACAGTCATCCTCTGTCCGGTTGAACCTGAGGACCACCGCCAGGTCAGAGTCCTGGAACCTGTACACTGAGGCTGGGAACACCGTCCGCTGGAGCCCGTACCGCTGCCACACAGAATCCGTGGTCTGGGAACCTGCCTCGCGGACAGTCAGGCTGACTTCTTTACTGTTGTTTGTTTGGTTGTTGTTGTTGAAGATGGTAAAGAAAATCACTTTAGAAAATCACTTTTTGAAATCCCAAAATTCATAATTCCCCTCCTCCCCCTCTGCCTCGCGGACAGTCAGGCTGGCTTCTTTACTGTTGTTTGTTTGTTTGTTGTTGAAGATAGTAAAGAAAATCACTTTAGAAAATCACTTTTTGAAATCCCAAAATTCATACCCCCACCCCCTCCCTCGCCGCTCCCTTCTTCCCCCTGCCACATGGACTGTTAGGCTGGCTTCTTTACTGTTGTTTGGTTGTTGTTGTTGTTGAAGATGGTAAAGAAAATCACTTTAGATTTTTTTTTTTTTTTTTTATCCTAACATGCATAATTGCCCCCTTACTCCCCTGACCTCCCTCTCCCTTCCCCGCTCTGGGAGAGCTGCGTGATGGTTAAAAAAACACACGAGCATTTCGGTCCGAAGGGCATTGTATGTTCTTTCTCTGTGTTGTAATGGAAAGTACCCAAGCAAAAAGTCTCTGTGATGTTTTCATTCTGTGGAGTCATGGCCTAGACGTAACGCGTCCGCCTAGCAAACGAGAGAATCTGAGCGCGCTGGTTCGAATCACGGCTCAGCCGCCGATATTTCCTCCACCTCCACTAGACCTTGAGTGGTGGTCTGGACGCTAGTCATTCGGATGAGACGATAAACCGAGGTCCCGTGTGCAGCATGCACTTAGTGCATGTAAAAGAACCCACGGCAACAAAATGGTTGTTCCTGGCAAAATTCTGGAGAAAAATCCACTTCGATAGGAAAAACAAATAAAACTGCACGAAGGAAAAAATACAAAAAAATGGGTGGGGCTGTAGTGCTCAGCCGCCAAAATTGCAACTGCTGGAAAAGGATTGCTGTCGTTATCAGGTCAGTAATGAGTTATGACGGTGGTTTTTCAGGCAACTCATACCATAATTTACCTACTCTGAGTGGATGACAAAGGTCAAATCATTGTTATTTATGTTATACTTCATGCCTGCAATGCAAAAGACACGAAATATATCGCGCATTTAGCTCCAGGAATTCAGGTTGCTAAAACTGGATATTACCTGATACAGGATCGAAACATTTCTCTTGAATGAACTCATTTTGAAAATCTATCGTCTAGAAATTTCGCGGGTTCCCATAATAAACTGAAATTCGTCCCGATCACGCCAATATCACAATTATGACAAAAGTGCAGTTCACTGGGAAAATCCTAACCGTACTGCTGTTGAATGGAACACCCTGGGCAACAGTGTCGTTCACGCTGAATTGGCCGCCAGCTTCAAGACGCTGTTAACTGAAAGGCTGGCCACCAAGCACCAGTAGGCCAGCTGAGTCCCCACCTTGTCGCTACTATCCCCAGTCATCTGGATTCTGCGACATTGATCTACAGATACATATACATAACGTCTTGCTGTGTAAATGAGGGATTTGTGAATACCACTCCTGAACTCTACTGATAACATGTACAACAAGGCGGACTGGACAAAGCCAAGCTTACCCCATGCACAGATTAGAGGAAGAACGAAAACCACGTGGATCCGCTGGGCCATATTCAGAAATGAAATTCTGCGCGGACCGCAGCACACACCAGGAACGATAACCTCAGAGGAAAAGATGGGCGCAACCCACGTACGTAAATCATGACGTCAAATGACGTACGTACTTTAAATCATGACGTCAAATGACAGGGTCCTTTGATTTGACGTGCATAACGAAGACTTCAGAGGAGAGAACTGTTTGGAAAAAAAATCCAGCGCAAGTGTATGGCACAGTTGTTTTTATTAGCGAGCAAAGTCGTATACAAAACGGTTTTCTAGCGGTTAGACGAAGACTTCACTTTGTCCGAGCGTGTACACAGTACCAACAACTTTCCTAAGTCAGAATCATTTTATTATCTGAATGGTTTGGTGTAAATGCCAGATAACAAAACCTACCCACTCATTAAACAAGAAAAGAAAAAAGCACATTTTCGGTTTGATGTAGCATGACTGGCCTCTGATGTTGCCAGTGTGTACTGACGTGAGCAAGTGTCAGGTGGAAAGAGGGGTAACTGGGGGTACCTATATAATAATGATAATAATAATATGGTATTCATATAGCGCCTGAATCTTGTGCAGAGACAAATCAAAGTGCTTTCGCACCAGTCATTCACACGCATGCATAACTCTAAAACTGGAGAAACTGAAGAAGGAAGAGGCAGGGAAGGGAGACTATTTTGGGAAGAGGTGGGTTTTAAGGCCAGACATATACAAATATATATATATGCACACCCGCACGTTCCAATATTCCTTTGCTCCCACAGTATAGACATGCACACACACACACACACATACAAACACACACACATACACGCACGTGCACAGAGCTCTCCTTACACATGTGTACACTTCCACACTCGCGCACACACACACGCACACACACACACACGCACACACACACACAGAGGCTGCCTCTGATTGGCCGCAAGAGGGGTGGGAAAAGATCTCTGATGCCAGGAACGTGGCGTCTAGCGTCAGTCTATTGTATTTGGAAAAGCCCACAGTGAACAATAACCAGAAACCAAGTGACCTGTTAGAGTGCGACTATTGTGGAAAACCACTTGCCAAATATGTATTTCAGTACATCTATGTCAGACGACAATTTCTTTGTTCCTTTTTTGTTGTTTTGTTGTGTGTAGTAATCCTTTTGAGTTTCATAACAATAAATGATGTAAAAAATGTTAAGTCACACACACACACACACACACACACACACACACACACAAAGAGAGAGAGAGAGAGAGAGAGAGAGAGAGAGAGAGAGAGAGAGAGAGGATACCGAAACCACCAGCTTGCTATACAAAATTAATGTCCTCTACTTTCTTCCGTACAAAACTTGATGCGTAAAAATGTTACGTGCATCTGTGGTAAGCAGTTCAGCTTGCATCATTGTTGGTTTCACTGTCAGCAGTTACGTACCTTCTTGCCCAAGTATTTCAAAGAGAATAGCTGCAGATGATTTTTGGAAAGTTATTTCTGACGAGGTTCGTATGGTCGAACTTTCATAGGCATTAGTTCATAGATCTGTTTCTACATTCCTTTAATGTACTTTAGAACTGTGTTAATGGCTTCTGATTATTATCATCATTATTGAATTGTTACTGTTAAATGAAACTGCATGTTAGTTGTGCATTTTTTGGTAGTTTTCTACCTTTTCTGTTTTCATCTTCCCTCCTCCCCCCCCCCCCCTGCCCCCCACCCACCCACCACCCTTTTATTTATTTTAATCGTCTAATATCACTGATAGTGAAAAACGCTAAACTAAAGATGGAACACAAACACACACATGCATGCACACAACATCAGCAAGAACAACACCAACAACAATAATACAAGATAAGAGAATACTTTAATCACTAACACAGACACTGCTGATAGAAAGGGCATTTGATTTACACAAGAAAAGATTTGATCAAGCATCCACCTTGCAAGATCTGAATACATAAATAAACATGCTTAATTAACACAGTGTCAGAAAATACATCGTATGGAAAATAAGAAAGAAAGGAATATAAAGTACAGAAATACTAACACAATGGTTAGTTTCAATTTACTGATCATACATCAAAGAAACCTATAATTATATAAATATATACATAAATAAGACAAATATATACAAATATACAAAGACATAATATGTGATCGTTTCTTTCTATTATCATCTTTACATACTTTCCCACCACTTTAACCTAACTAGAAGCCTGATTGGAATCCAGTCTGTTCTGTTCTCCATCGGACACGGGTATACAACAGCCGGTCACACTGTGCACTGTCTGACCCTGGCCACTTGTTTGTAGGAAACCTTTCTCGCTCAGTGGTCACAACGACGGACCGTCCGAGTGCACACAGTCAGTTAGCACTGAGCTTTGCTGTGCAGACCCCATGCTGTGGTATAGCACGGCATGACTGACGATGGTGGTAAAGCAAAAAACACAGCACACAGTGCAGCCTCTTCGTTGCTTGCTATTGTATTGGGTTTCAATTACCGTGGTGTTGCCATAGTGTGTTTAAATTACCGTGGTGTTGCCATAGTGTGTTTGAATTACCGTGGTGTTGCCATAGTGTGTTTGAATTGCTGTGGTGCTGCCATAGTGTGTTTAAATTACCGTGGTGTTCCCACAGTGTTTAAATTACTGTTGTATTGCCACAATGTGTTTAAATTACCGAGGTGTTGCCATAGTGTGTTTAAATTGCCGTGGTGTTGCCATAGTGTGTTTAAATTACCGTGGTGTTGCCATAGTGTGTTTAAATTACCGTGGTGTTGCCATAGTGTGTTTCAATTACCGTGGTGTTGCCACAGTGTGTTTAAATCACTGTCGTGTTGCCGTAGTGTGTTTAAATCACTGTCGTGTTGCCATAGTCGGTTTATACTACTGTGTTGCCGTGATGTGTTTAAAATACTGTGGTGTTGCTGTGATGTGTTTAAGTTACCATGGTGTTGCCATGATGTGTTTAAATGAGCATGGTGTTGCCATGATGTGTTTAAATGAGCATGGTGTTGCCATGATGTGTTTAAATGTGCATGGTGTTGCCATGATGTGTGTAAATGTGCATGGTGTTGCCATGATGTGTTTAAATGTGCATGGTGTTGCCATGATGTGTGTAAATTACCATAGCGTTGCCAGGTGTTGTCATGATGTGTTTGAATGACAATGGTGTTGCCATTATGTGTTTGAATTACCATAGCATTGCCATGATATGTGTAAATGACCAGTGTTGCCGTATGTGTAAATTACTATGGTGTTGCCATTATGTGTTTAAATTACCATGGTGTTGCCATGATATGTGTAAATGACCAGTGTTGCCGTATGTGTAAATGACCATGGTGTTGCCATTATGTGTTTAAATGACCATGGTGTTGCCATGATATGTTTAAATGACCATGGTGTTGCCATGATGTGTTTAAATGACCATGGTGTTGCCATTATGTGTTTAAATTACCATGGTGTTGCCATGATATGTGTAAATGACCAGTGTTGCCGTATGTGTAAATTACCATGGTGTTGCCATTATGTGTTTAAATGACCATGGTGTTGCCATGATGTGTTTAAATGACCATGGTGTTGCCATGATGTGTTTAAATGACCATGGTGTTGCCATGTGTCTAAATGACCATGGTGTTGTCAGGTGTTGCCATCAAGTGTAAATTACCATGGTGTTGCCATGATGTGTTGAATTACCATAGCGTTGCCAGGTGTTGTCATGTGTTTGAATTACCATAGTGTTGCCATCATATGTGTAAAATACCATGGTGTTGCTGTGATGTGTTTGACTTACCACAGCGTTGCCATGTGTTGCTGATATCATTGTTAGAACTTGAGGAAGTCCTTTGAATGACTTGCCTGAACAAGGGCTTGAACCTTCTACTCCACTGGTTTGATGCCATGTCTGCTGATTTTGTGCCCCAGGAAAACAACTTTCTCTGCACCAAAAATACACTTACCCCTCTCTAAGTGTGCACCTGCCTTGCCAAGCCTATCAAACACTTCACCCAGGTGTTTGTATGAATCGATCTCTGTGTCAGCTGTCACCAAAATTTAATCCAAATGGAAAGCTGTGCAGGGAACACCTTGGAGCAGGGTTTCCATAACCCTCTGAAACAGAGCAGGTGCTGATGAAACACGAAAGGAAGCCTTTTGTTTGTGAACATCAGTCTAAGAGTATGCACGTGACAAATCAAATTTGTGGAAGACACACCCTTGCCTAGTTTAGCCAACAGATCATCAAGTGTCCGAATGGGGTACTGCTCAAGCTGAGAAACCTTGTTCACTGTGACTTCATAGTCCCGACGAGTGCGAACTGACCATTTACAGAATACTGTATTATCTCAATAAGAGAAATTCATGTCTGGTGTATTTTACATAAACAATACACGAAAATCAGTCACTCACTGTAAACACGTAAAAGACATAAAATGCTGAAATGCTAAGTTGATAAGGATCTTTCGTACAATGATCATATCATACATACTTTCACAGTCATTCATCATAAATACATAAGAAGCATAAAATGCATAGATACAAAGTTGATGCTAATCAGTCTCATACAGCAATCACAAATCAACCAGTGCGATAAGCACAGCAAGAGAAAATATAATACTACAGTTAAAACAACGACGTACATAATTAAAACCAGTTGCTGTTCAACAGTATTTGAAATCCGTGCACAATTATATAATTCACATAACATTGCATGCGCACGGACACACACACACACACACACACACACACACACACACACACACACATGTACACAACTCCCCTCGCTCCTCCCCCCCCACCCCCCTCACACACATACATAAATATAGATCTCCCAACAGACACGCACACACTCACACGCGCACGGCGCGTGCACACACACACACACACAAACACAAGGGCCAATTTTTAAAACGCTTGTGTGTTAATCAGTGAGTTATCTAAGAAATGAATGGACTGGGGTTTAAAACTGTTTTGGGTTCTAAAGGTTTTCAGCTGTCATCACTTATGATCTTTGTTGATTTTTCTTTCACACGCCGTTTGTACATCTCATTCAGAGTTTCTTGTTTGACCCCAACTATTTGACTTCAGCACCGGAACTATGGGAGCAGCCCAATCTGATATGGTTACTGGCTCAGTTACATCTTCTGTCTAGCACTCTCTGTAATTGGTCTTCAACCTTAGTTTTCACTGCATATGGCACTGACCCTGGTATGAAGAACATTAGCGCCTTGTCACCATCGACATGATCTTTAGCCTGCACCCCTTCTAGTTTGCCATCCCCATCCTTGAACAAATCAGGATGCTTTGAATGGATTGATCCTAGCTGCCCATCACTAACTTCCCTCACAAGACTAACAGTCACCAGTGTTAATCTGTCCATCATGTCTCGTCTCAATAAGTTGTGCTTGTGTTCTGTGACGAGGAGTGATGTATTCACTTGTTTGGTTTTTGTGTTTCACGTTTGTGTTTTAAACCCCAAGTACACTTTCATAATGACCAGTCATTGACTTGATAGTTTCCTTTGATTTTCCAGCCTCTCAGAACACCACAGTTTCTTAAGAGTATCATCTGACATGATTGTATAGGGAGAGTCTGTATCTGTCTCAAACGTAACCACTTGCCCTCCCACTTGTCACACCAGTGGGGCAACTTTCTCGTCAACACCCCCTTCCTAACCCACAGCACAAAAGACAGTGTGAACACAATCATAGTCATCATTAATATCATCATCCGCACCACGTTCACACTCCATCTTCTTCACATTCACACCACTGTTCTTTTGAAAACACATTTCTATATGTCCTTTTTTCCACACTGGAAACAGTTTCCTGTCTTTGAACGGGCACTGACGTGGGTCATGCAGCACACCACAGTGAAAGCAACGTTGGTCAGTGGTTGGTGGTCAGGAGTGCTGTCGTCTGTCATCCCCTGGTCCTCTTCTGGTAGAAGTTTGCTGTTCCTGTCTGGCCGTCTGTGTATCAGCCTGCACCTTCATGACGCTCTCTGGTGACGCTCCCTCCCAAGAAGAATGCATGTTCTAGATATTTCTGACAGCAGCTTCTTGAGACTCAGCAAATTTGAAATGCTCTATCAAGTGTCAAGTCATTGTTTGGAACTGTAAGATTGTTCTGTATTGAATTTGTTCATTATGACACCAACAGAACCAGACTCTGAGTGCACGTGGCAAAAACTGTCCAAAGCTACATGGTTGGGCGAGTCTGTGAAGCTCAGCAAGATACACCTGGACACTCTCCTCTTTTTTTCCTATTTCGAGAATAAAACACCAGACTGACACTGGCTTCTGACAGCTTTGGTTTGAAGTGATTGTCAACCAGGTCACACACTTGATGAAATGTTTTCTTCCTCTGGTTTCTGTGGAAGGCAAAGGCTTCTGATAATGTGATACGTTGCTGGACCTACATGAGAACACAAACGCTCAGCTTTCTTGTTTGTTTGTTTGTTTGTTTTATCAACTTCAATATCATTTGCAATGAAGAAGTGTTCGCAAACTTCGACATGCTCTCACCAGTTGCTATCTACTTTGAAAGCCACAAACCCAGCCATGATGACAGAAAACAAAACATCCACGGTACTCTAATACACTGTCCCTGACACTGATCGTCTGCTTCAACAGCTTTCGACGTCACACTCGTCATTCCCACTCAGCCGTTCTACACTGCAGTCTTTTCACCGTTCGCGTTTACCGTTGAACGTTGGCTTAGTCAGTTCTGCACAGTTACTGTTAATGTTTACCGTTGAACGTTGGCTTAGTCAGTTCTGCACAGTTACTGTTAATGTTTACCGTTGAACGTTGGCTTAGTCAGTTCTGTACAGTTACTGTTAATGTTTACCGTTGAAAGTTGGCTTAGTCAGTTCTGCACAGTTACTGTTAATGTTTACCGTTGAACGTTGGCTTAGTCAGTTCTGCACAGTTACTGTTAATGTTTACCGTTGAACGTTGGCTTAGTCAGTTCTGCACAGTTACTGTTAATGTTTACCGTTGAACGTTGGCTTTGTCAGTTCTGCACAGTTACTGTTAATGTTTACCGTTGAACGTTGGCTTAGTCAGTTCTGCACAGTCACTGTTAATGTTTACCGTTGAACGTTGGCTTAGTCAGTTCTGCACAGTTACTGTTAATGTTTGCCGTTGAACGTTCGCTTAGTCAGTTCTGCACAGTCACTGTTAATGTTTACCGTTGAACGTTCGCTTAATCAGTTCTGCACAGTTACTGTTAATGTTTACCGTTGAACGTTGGCTTAGTCAGTTCTGCACAGTCACTGTTAATGTTTACCGTTGAACGTTGGTTTAGTCAGTTCTGCACAGTTACTGTTAATGTTTGCCGTTGAACGTTGGTTTAGTCAGTTCTGCACAGTTACTGTTAATGTTTACCGTTGAACGTTGGCTTAGTCAGTTCTGCACAGTTACTGTTAATGTTTACCGTTGAACGTTCACTTAGTCAGTTCTGCACAGTTACTGTTAATGTTTACCGTTGAACGTTGGCTTAGTCAGTTCTGCACAGTTACTGTTAATGTTTACCGTTGAACGTTGGCTTAGTCAGTTCTGCACAGTCACTGTTAATGTTTACCGTTGAACGTTGGCTTAGTCAGTTCTGCACAGTTACTGTTAATGTTTGCCGTTGAACGTTCGCTTAGTCAGTTCTGCACAGTCACTGTTAATGTTTACCGTTGAACGTTCGCTTAGTCAGTTCTGCACAGTCACTGTTAATGTTTACCGTTGAACGTTGGCTTTGTCAGTTCTGCACAGTCACTGTTAATGTTTACCGTTGAACGTTGGTTTAGTCAGTTCTGCACAGTTACTGTTAATGTTTGCCGTTGAACGTTGGTTTAGTCAGTTCTGCACAGTTACTGTTAATGTTTACCGTTGAACGTTGGCTTAGTCAGTTCTGCACAGTTACTGTTAATGTTTACCGTTGAACGTTCACTTAGTCAGTTCTGCACAGTTACTGTTAATGTTTACCGTTGAACGTTCACTTAGTCAGTTCTGCACAGTTACTGTTAATGTTTACCGTTGAACGTTGGCTTAGTCAGTTCTGCACAGTTACTGTTAATGTTTACCGTTGAACGTTCACTTAGTCAGTTCTGCACAGTTACTGTTAATGTTTACCGTTGAACGTTGGCTTAGTCAGTTCTGCACAGTTACTGTTAATGTTTACCGTTGAACGTTGGCTTAGTCAGCTCTGCACAGTTACTGTTAATGTTTACCGTTGAACGTTCACTTAGTCAGTTCTGCACAGTCACTGTTAATGTTTACCGTTGAACGTTGGTTTAGTCAGTTCTGCACAGTCACTGTTAATGTTTACCGTTGAACGTTGGCTTAGTCAGTTCTGCACAGTTACTGTTAATGTTTGCCGTTGAACGTTGGCTTACTCAGCTCTGCACAGTTATACTGTTAATGTTTACCGTTGAACGTTGGCTTAGTCAGTTCTGTACAGTTACTGTTAATGTTTACCGTTGAACGTTGGCTTAGTCAGTTCTGCACAGTCACTGTTAATGTTTACCGTTGAACGTTGGCTTAGTCAGTTCTGCACAGTTACTGTTAATGTTTGCCGTTCAACGTTGGCTTAGTCAGTTCTGCACAGTTACTGTTAATGTTTACCGTTCAACGTTGGCTTAGTCAGTTCTGCACAGTTACTGTTAATGTTTACCGTTGAACGTTGGCTTAGTCAGTTCTGCACAGTCACTGTTAATGTTTACCGTTGAACGTTGGCTTAGTCAGTTCTGCACGGTCACTGTTAATGTTTACCGTTGAACGTTGGCTTAGTCAGTTCTGCACAGTCACTGTTACTGTTTACCGTTGAACGTTGGCTTAGTCAGTTCTGCACGGTCACTGTTAATGTTTACCGTTGAACGTTGGCTTAGTCAGCTCTGCACAGTTACTGTTAATGTTTACCGTTGAACGTTGGCTTAGTCAGTTCTGCACAGTCACTGTTAATGTTTACCGTTGAACGTTGGCTTAGTCAGTTCTGCACAGTCACTGTTAATGTTTAGCCTCGTCGCCAGTGTCACGTCTTGCTGGAAACAGTTTCTGTCTTTGAACGGGCACTGACGTGGGTCATGCAGCACACCACAGTGAAAGCAACGTTGGTCAGTGGTTGGTGGTCAGGAGTGCTGTCGTCTGTCATCCCCTGGTCCTCTTCTGGTAGAAGTTTGCTGTTCCTGTCTGGCCGTCTGTGTATCAGCCTGCACCTTCATGACGCTCTCTGGTGACGCTCTCTCCGAAGAAGAATGCATGTTCTAGATATTTCTGACAGCAGTTTCTTGAGACTCAGCAAATTTGAAATGCTCTATCAAGTGTCAAGTCACTATCTGGAACACTCAGATTTGTTTATTGAATTTGTTCATTACGACACCAGTAATGAACCGGTCTCTGACAAACACTGTCCAAAGTTGAATGGCTGGGCGAGTCTATGAAGTTAAGCAAGATACATCTGGTCACTCTCCTCTTTTCTGTTTCCAGAATGAAACAACAGACTGACACAACCACTAACAACACCACACTGACCACAACTTACAAGTTTGTCTCCCTTGCACTGTTCCTAACAGTGCTTAAACAATAAACAAAAAAATAAACAAATAAATAAAAAAGAAAAAAAGAGAAAAGGAAAAAAAAGAAAAGAAAAAAGGGGAGAGTATTGCATACATTACTCTCTGACTACCCCTAAAAATTTCTTCACACAACATGATTTCAACACAATATACCGAATGAATGTCCACTTGTAAACGTTTCATGACTGCATGATATCAGTCCTACATTCAGCAAATGGAAATGGATGAGCCAAATAATTGTATACATGATATTGCTGGGGCACTGGAAATGATAAGGTGCTGTATGTTCTATTACATTTTAAAGAGTCAACAAACTTCAAAATGCTTATAAAAAGCAGGGTGAATAACAGAAAAACACACAATGCTAGGATGACAATGGACATGCACAGTTTAAGAACAGTTCCCCACGTTATAACAGAAAAACACACACACACAATGCTAGGATTTTTACTAGCCATCTGAAAAAAAGTGTCTGTAAAAGAAAAAAAGTTTGTACTGGAAATAGAACAATTCCATGTAGCTAAAGCATCACTCGTCGACTGACATTTCACTGGTTTTCAATCACAATACAGATCTTCCTAAGTTTGAATTTTCCCTGTCTTCCACATGGGCGTCGGGCGTAATATACACGATATTCACTGGGATAAAGAGAGTTCTTTCGTCAATAATGTGATCAGCACATGGATGATTTCTTCCACGTAATATACACGATATTCACTAGGATAAAGAGAGTTCTTTCGTCAATAATGTGATCAGCACATGGATGATTTCTTCCACGTAATACACACAATATTCACTAGGATACAGAGAGTTCTTTCGTCAATAATGTGATCAGCACATGGATGATTTCTTCCACGTAATATACACGATATTCACTAGGATACAGAGAGTTCTTTTGTCAATAATATGATCAGCACATGGATGATTTCTTCCACGTAATATACACGATATTCACTAGGATAAAGAGAGTTCTTTCGTCAATAATGTGATCAGCACATGGATGATTTCTTCCACGTAATATACACGATATTCACTAGGATAAAGAGAGTTCTTTTGTCAATAATGTGATCAGCAGATCGGATGCTTTCTTCCACGTAATATAGATCTAGATCAAGGTTTCAAACTTCCCCTGTTTTCATCCCGTCTTTCTGGCTTTGAGAAGACGACACAAACACTCCGCACACTGAATCACATAACAGACAGACAGACAGACAGAGAGAGTCAGACAGAGAGACAGAGACAGACAGAGACAGACAGAGAGACAGAGACAGACAGACAGACAGACAGACACAGAGACAGACAGACAGACAGACAGAGAGAGAGGATGGGTCATGGATATTACGCGGACTCATTTTGTTTACACACGTGATCCAACAGAGGGTGGCGCTACACTGTGGCGAAACACGTTCCCTGTGGTGAGCAGCCCGAATTTCACACAGAGAAATATGTTGTGACAAAAAGATGCATTGCAATGCCTTGCCATAACAGTCATCCGTGCTAAGCAATACAATACAATACAATGCAATGCAATGCAATACAATACAATACAATACAATACAATACAATACAAGCTTTGTGTGACCAACAGTCAACGTATATACACGAGCTGTGACGTACAGCGGGAGGTGGCTGTGTGCCCGGCATTGATGCCCTTGGCATCACTGTGGACACACACCACCACCCGCCGCTCAAGTCCTTGGACAGTCACCGATTCAGTGACTGTGACCTGGTCTGTGACAGCCAGTGCCATGTCCCGCATGCCGTTCCTGTCGCCGCGTCGAACAACACCAAGCGGCACGCCCTTGCTGCGGAGCGTCGCCACCATGGCACTGGCCTTACCACCCCCACTGCCTGTCGCGCCATCAGTGATGAGATCCACTGACCAGAAGAGGATGAAGACGTCTCTGTAGCGGAGCCCTTCTGGACCTGTTGAAATGATTAATTGATTGATTGAGCGATTGATTGATTGATTAGCAGGATGGTTGGTTCGATTGCTGATTGACTGACTGAATAAAAGACTGGTTAATTGATTAATTGGTCAGTTGACTAATTTGTTGACTGATTTGTTTGCGGTTTGGTTGGTTGAGAGAGAGAGAGAGAGAGAGAGAGAGAGAGAGAGAGAGATTTGGATACTTATACACTACTTATTCTGTAGCGCCTGTTCTCGGTTTGAAACCAATACGGAGTCATTTGCACAACAGGCTGTCAGCCTGGGCAGAGCCGACTGCTGCCTTTCGGCGCTCATCATTCGTTACTTGTGTCATTCAGTCAGGATTCTGTCACGCACGTACGCACGTGCACACACATGCATGTCAGAGAGGATTTTACTGTGAATCTTTGCCAACTCCCTTGTTGCTGTGGATTCTTTTACGTAAACAGATGTATGCTACATACGGAACCTCAGTTCAACGCCTGGTCCGAATCATCAGCATCCAGACGGCCACTGAAGGTCGAGTGGAGGGAATAGAATAGTGGGGTTCGAACCTGTACGCTCAGATTATTTTGCTTCCTAGACGAACACGTTACCACTTGGCCACCACTCCACTATATGTGAGAGACA
>NC_134903.1:28166554-28191554 GCF_041734735.1 Babylonia areolata
CCCCTGTCTGTCTGTCTCTTTCCTCCCCACCCCCCTCCACTGTCTGTCTGTCTGTCTCTTTCCTCCCCCTACCCCCCTCCACTGTCTGTCTCTGTCTTCTCTTTCCTCCCCCACCCCCCTCCACTGTGCTGTCTGTCTGTCAGTCTCTTTCCTCCCCCACCCCCCTCACTGTCTTGTCTGTCTGTCCTGTCTCTTTTCCTCCCCCCAACCCCCTCCACTGTCTGTCTGTCTGCTCTCTTTCCTCCCCCACCCCCTCTCACTGTCTGTCTGTCTCTTTCCTCCCCCATCCCCCCTACACTGTCTGTCTGTCTGTTCTTTCCTCCCCCACCCCCTCCACTGTCGTCTGTCTGTCTCTTTCCTCCCCCACCCCCTTCACTGTCTGTCTGTCTGTCTCTTTCCTCCCCCACCCCCTTCACTGTCTGTCTGTCTGTCTCTTTCCCTCCCCCACCCCCTTCACTGTCTGTCTGTCAGTCTCTTTCCTTCCCCCACCCCCTTCACTGTCTGTCTGTCTGTCTGAAAAGACTCTTGCTGTCCGGCCAGCCGGACGTGTCAACATTTCCTCCTGCAAAAATGGCAGTTTAAGACAGTTACAGGTGGTGAACTATGGCGATTTTTTGCAAGACAGCATCTAAAGGTACATGGGATATGAGAGTGACGTTAATTCTGCATTACCGACTTCCGGTTTGGCCTCCGATGTCGGCAGGCCACGTTCTTCTGTGCTCTGTGCTTTTCGTTTTTTGCAAAAATATAGTGGCTTCGACATGTCGAAGGATTTAGCTCCAGGTTTGTAAGTGAGAAAAGCGAATTAGTACACTGTGTGTTTGTACTGTGCTCCTTTCGCCAACATGTGTGTGTGGAACGAGCGAAAAAGACCAGGGGAAAGCAGTTTCCAGTGTTGGGGCCACCATGGTGGCGGCCACGCCATCCCCGCCGGCCGTGGAACCAGTATACGTTACTGCCAGGGCACTCCCTACATACGAGACGCTGCCTACAGTGTATGACATTTGTGTTGCCGCGGAGGCTGCGTGCGGTCGAGGAACAAATCGGGGGGCGCAGCGGATTCGCGGTCTGTGGCGGATATATCCGCGAAATGAAGAAGTAAGAGACCATTTGTTACTGGAAGGGCTCCTGTTTAGGGGAGCACGAGTGTCTCTCCTGGATAGGAATCCTTTTGTTAACAAGGACCAGGGGGATGAAAAACCCACCACAAAGCTGTGGGTGAATAACATCCCGCTTAGTATCAGTAACGAACAATATGAAGCAGCTCTGAAAAAGATAGGGATAGAGCTACGGTCATCTCTCAGAAATGAGCTGGCAAGAAACCCCCACGGGCGACTGACCCAGTTTGAAACTGGCCGCCGTTTCGTGTACATCACGGTACCAGTCACACCACTGAGGCCAGTCATGAAAATCGGTGTATTCACTGCAGACATTTATCACAAAGAACAAAAACAAAAACCAAAAAAGTGTAACAAATGCCTGCAGGAGGGACATGTGGCAGCTAACTGTGAAGGGGAGGTGGTCTGCAAAGGTTGCCTGCAGCAGGGGCATAAGATAATGGACTGCCCCTCTTCGGTGCCCCTCAATGCCGAGGAAGAAGAAGTTAGGGAAGTTGAAACACCAGCAGCATGCGAGCCACAGGGCAGCAGTTAACCAGCACTGACACTGCCAGGCGAGCAAGTACCAGTGTGCGGAAGAGGAGATGCGAGCAACACGCAGGGCCAGAAAGCAGCCAGTCCCGTGAAGCCGGCGCGCGCACACACCGCAACAACGAGCCTTGCTGGAAGAAAAGAAAAAAGGGAGAGGAGTGAATCTCCCACAACGCCAGTGCTGGACAGCAAACGGCCGACTGTAGTGGCCCCGGACAAAGCAACAGGAGAGGAAGAGACAGCAGACAGCATGAAGGAGGGGGCCGACACCTAGCACGTGTTCTCTCCCCACCGGTCTGACCTTTCCCTCACGACCCTTGGCTTCGTTTTATGGACTTGTGATTTATGATTAATGATTTTGGTTATCTGCTACAGAAATCTGAAGAAATGCTATCCCCATACCAGTTATGAACCACGATATATGTATTGGTACTTTAAATGTGCGGGGTCTGAGAAATAAGCTAAAAAGAAAAGTTGTATTTGACTTCCTCAGAAAACAAAAGTTAGTTTGGTGTCATATACTGTACCATGTCAAACTGATGCAAACTAGGCCTATGGCTTGCTCTGTTTGGCCAAATTTCGCGCGGCTAACAGTGAAAAGACGCCCCTCTTAGTCTGGCCCGCTCTTAGCCAATCAAACGCCTCTAACAGCTATAAGCGCTGAATCATTCCTTTGGCCAAGGCTCTCCACGCCATCTTGTCAGGTTTTCGCTCTGTCTCGTCTAACGCTTTTTTGGGCTATTAAGCGTTTTCATTTGGCCTTATTTTGTTGTATGCGGCTTGCATGTATATTGTTCTTACATTCTGTGTACTCGTTTCGACTCGGCCCCCTCGATTCCTTCGTATTTTTCTACCTCTGAGTCGATCCTGTCTTTCCTTTCTCTGTTGGGGATCGAATTGTTCGCTGGGTGCTTACGCGCGGTACCATGCCTCGTATGCCATCCTACGAAGGCAGGGATCATGATGCTGGCAGAGATACTCGGCAAGAGACTCTCCAGGCCCGGAGCTCATAATTTCTCCCGATAGGGACCGCGGCGATGCGTCTGCAGACGCTGATTGCGGAGGGCACGCTCGTCCCGATAAAACGGTCATGAAGGGGACCGGGGGGAAAGGGATACGAGCGTCACCTCCCGAAGTGTCCCAGCGCGAGGCAGGTGGAAGGGGGAGTAGCACGTCCTCTCTTGGTGGTGGGAACTCGCGGCTGGGTGCGGACTCCCAAGGGGAGGCCGCCCCCCGCCGTTACCCGGGTCCCCACACGGAGACGGCCCTCAGGGGCCCCAGTGCTGTTCCCCCTCCTCCCTTCTCGGTCGACCCCCCTCCCCCACCTCCTCCTGGGGGAGAAAAACATTTGGTTCCGGGGGGGGACCTCCACTTTGCCCACCCCGGGCCAAGCCACCCCAGTCTCCCCACGGGAGGGGATTCGGGGCGCGTGGCAACCTGCTCTGCAGGTCTTCCCGCTATCCGGCCGGTCTCCCCTGCTGGGGGAGTCCCGCGCGTGTCAGGCGGTTCCGGGCAGTCAGACCGCCGGCCTTTCGGCCTGTCTGACACCCAAGTCGGACCTGACCTCCCTCTGACTTGGCCAGGTTTTTCCCTTCAGCGAGGTCAAGGCGCCAGTGACCCTTGGGGCTGGGGTCACGGGATGGCTGGTGCCCACGGGTGGTATCCCCCATTCTACCCGTACTGGGGTGCACCTATGGTGCATGCTGGGTTCCCGGGAGGACCAGGGACTAACCCCTGGTCCGCTCCCCACCGGACCCAACCCAGCACAGACCACAGAGTGACACACACAGCCCCGACAAGAGGGATTGACTCCTCGTCGGGCAGGTCGAGCTTCTCGACCAGTATTAACACTACAGCCTCGAATCGGTCCTCTGCCAGCACGCAGGTGACCTCCACAGTCACTACGGCTTCCTTTTCAGGACCGACGGCAGCTGAGGGGCCCCGCTCAGCCCGTGGGAGCCTGCTGTTCCCACCTACCCAGCCCTCGGTCCTAAAAGGAGATGAGTGGGTGTTTGTCCCCTCACAGCACTCGTGGGTCCCTCTGGCGTCCAGGGACGCTCTCTCTGAGAAGGTGTGGCACCCACCATCCCAAGCATGGTTGGACCTACGGTCCACACACTCCCCACCCTCTTCAGGTGTCAAGGACAAAACAGAGGAGACCAGGGTCCCTGCTCGGGATCGCCCCAGCTCATCCCGCTGGGCTGACCACAGCCCACAGGACGCCCCCGTGAGTACATCCACTTGGGATGGCACCCAGCAGGGGATGGACTGTGAACAAGAGGGACAGCCCCTGTCTTCGGATGAGGAAGGAACAAGCGGATGAGCACTCTTCACCCCCATCCCAGTGCGACAGATGGAGCCCACGCCTCCCTAGGGACCAGCCTGAACCAAACTCGGACTTTGCCGAGCTCGAACTGACCCTCCCCAATAGGGTCACGCATGCTGAATCAGTCCCTCAGGCAACTTTGTCACCCTTAACCCTCCTACGGTCAGGTGACTCTAACTCCAGAACCACAAGGCGACTCAGAGTGCCAGAAATGGCTCAGGAGTGGCTTAATAAGCCAGCCCACACCGTCAGGGGTGCTGCTTCCATCCCTCCTCCAGGCAGGGAGTCCCTCTCTGCCCCGGGCGCTTTTGCCCCAGGCAAGTTCCTTAAAGATCCCTCCAAGGGAGAAGTGTGGTCCTGGTACACACAGGACCACCCTGCCTACAGGGAAGCAGAGCCCTCCGCGCAGGACAGGATGTTGGTCTCACAGCGCACCACCTTCCCCACCTCAGCTACTCTTCCCTTTAAGACATTTGCAGAGTGGGACAAACTGGCCCGCCGCTGCCTCCTCAAGGTTTCCACGGCTTATACCTTCTTTGACGCGTTCCTCCACAGAGCCAATGAGCTGTGGGAACGACGTCCAGTTCAGCAGGACACGGAGTCTCCTTCCTCTGGCCTGCCTGGCCTCTTCTCAGACCCGAGGTTAAACACTTTTGGCAATCGAGTAGCGTCTGGTCTCACGGCAGCTGCAGACGCAGCTACCAGCCTTCACTTCAATACTGTGCTAGCGCGGCGGGATGCTGTTCTCCGCCTCTCTGACATTCCAGTAGAGGAGAGGGCTGCCCTGCGGTCCATCCCAGCACAGCAGCACTCCCTCTTCGGCCAGTATGCGCCGCATTTTGTCAGCCACAGGGCAGAGACAAACAGGGAGGTGGCCTCATATTTAGCCCACTCCTCCCAGGGGCGCCAGGGTTCTATGCCATTGAAGAGACCTGCCACCAGGGCTCCTCCATATACCTCGCCTCCTAAGTCAAAGCGGCGTGCTCAGAATCAGCGGCAGAGGAACAAACCACCTCATGGCCGTCCAAGCCGTCCGGCCATGCCCAAGGCCAGAAGGCAGCACCCCCAATGGCTGGGCCCCGATTCAGCACCGCCAGTCGTTCAGCCCCTCCAAGTAGGAAACTTGTCCCGGCACGCTCATCAGTGGCGTGCTCTGGGACTCAACGACTGGATTGTTTCGGTGCTAGAGTCGGGGTACATGCTCCCTTGGGTGGGGGACCGCCCCCCTCTAAGATCCACTCCTCCTCCTTATGTGCCCAGCTCGATGGAGCAGGAGAGCGTCTTAGAGAAAGAGATATCGCACCTACTCCTCATAGGGGCGATATCTCAACTCTCGGACCCGGGCCCCGGTTTTTACGGCCGGTTGTTCGTGATTCCAAAAGTCTCCGGAGGGTGGAGACCAGTCCTGGACTTGTCCCCCCTCAACAGATTCCTCCCGAAGATGAAATTCAAGATGGACACACAGGCACAGATTCGGGAGACCATGCAACGGGGAGATTGGGCGACGTCCATCGATCTGAAAGATGCTTATTTCCATATCCTCATCCACCCGGCATCCCGCCGGTACCTGAGGTTCGTGTGGAGGGACAGAGTGTTCCAGTTCTCTGTCCTCCCATTTGGTCTGTCCCTTGCCCCTTTCCTGTTTACCAAGGTGGTGCGGGAATTGGTGTCAATCGTCCCGTCGGAGTCCATTCGGCTCTGTGTGTACCTGGACGACTGGCTTATTCTGGCCCAGTCACAGGCTCTGTGCCAGAGTCATACAGCCAGACTTCTAGACCTGTGCTCCCAACTGGGCTTCATCACGAACCAGGAGAAATGCAATCTGTCCCCGAGCCAGTCCTTCGACTTCTTAGGGATGAGATTCGACCCGCAGTCCATGATAGTCTCTCCGACGCCAGATCGGTGGGACCGTCTGGCAGGCCTCCTCAACCACTTGCGCCATTCCTCCCAAGCAACAGCGCGGACACTTTCTTCCCTCCTGGGCATGATGGAGTCCATGGCACCTCTCATCCCTCTGGGCAGGGTTCTCAAGCGCCCTCTTCAGAGGGCACTCAGGCTACGGTGGTCCCAGAGCACTCAGCCATGGGATACCCGGATATGTCTGGGCGAGTGGTTCCTCGAGGTGACATCAGAGTGGTTAACCACCCCTCTTCTGACACAGGGGGTGCCCATAGCCCCACCTACTCTTCAGGTGGCACTATTCACAGACGCCTCCTCCATGGGCTGGGGAGCCCACATGGACTCACTCCATGCAGCAGGGACTTGGTCCCCGGAGGAGCGCCTATGCCACATCAATGTTCTGGAACTGGAGGCAGTTCGCAGGGCTCTCCAGCACTTCATGGCGGAGGCCAACGGCAAGACCATTCACGGACAATACAACAGTCGCATGTTACGTGAACAAAGGGGGGGGGGAGCGCACTCGGCAGACCTCTCTCTGCGGACCGAGGCTCTCCTCCGTTGGTGCCACAGCAGGGGCATTGCACTTTCAGCGAGACACATAGCAGGGAAAGACAACATTTTGGCAGATGCTCTCAGCAGGTCCAAGAGTGTCATACACACAGAGTGGACCCTGGACAAGGACACCCTGCAAGGAGTGTGGGAACAGTGGTTCCGGCCGATGGAGGACCTGTTTGCGACAAGGTTCAGCAAGAGACTTCCCACTTACGTCTCTCCGGTCGCCGACCCAGAAGCATGGGCAGTGGATGCTCTCTCTCTAGACTGGAGCAGTCTGATTGCCTACGCGTTTCCTCCCTTTCCAATCCTGTCCAAGGTGATACGGAAAGCCAGGTTGGAACGCCCGCAGATGATCCTCATTGCGCCGAAATGGCCAGCCCAGCCCTGGTTTCCGGTCCTTCAGTCCCTGACACATGTTCCACCACTGGAACTGGAAACCAAACCTCATCTGCTGAGGCAGCCTCGTTCGGGCATTCCTCACTCCAATCCTCAAATGCTCCACCTGCACGCGTGGCTGCTGTGCGGGCAGAACTGTCAGCATCACCATTGAAGTCTTCCACCCCTCGGTCAGCCTCTGTGTCGGCCACGCTGACCAAGGGGGGTGCCTCCTCCGACCTCCTCTCCATAGTCTCCAAAGCCAGGAGGGAGGGAACAGAGACTTTGTATGACTTTCGCTGGAAGAAATGGCTGAGTTGGTGTACAGCTCAGAACATTCCCCCTACTAACCCTACGAGCATGCAGCTGGCCAACTTTCTGGCTCACTGCTCCTCGGTTCTCAACCTGTCTGCTAGTTCTGTGAGAGGGTACAGGTCTGCCATCTGTACCACAATCAAACAGCTAGGTGGTCCCGCTTTTGAAGCTGATTTCCTGCTCAGAGAAGTGGCTAGGGGCGCCTCTCTGAAGGAAGCTAGGAATCCCAGAAGAGTGCCCCTCTGGGACTTGTTCCTGGTGCTGGATTTCATTCGAAAACAGCCCTTTGAGCCATTGGGGACTATTCCTTTTGACTTGCTCACTCTCAAGACCACTTTCCTTCTGTTGCTGGCCACGGGCCGTTGTAGAAGTGAGATTCATGGTCTTAGTGGTATGCCACAAGATCTAGCATTCCACAGAGATGGTTCCATCACTCTTCGTTTCCTTCCAGAGTTTCTGGCTAAGAACCAAGACCCCGAGGTCCCTTCCCCCTCTCTGAGGGTCAGACCTTTGTCTGATATTCTTGCCCAAGATGATGAAGATAGGCATCTCTGCCCCGTTCGGTGCCTCAAATACTATTGCAATAGGTCTCGCCATAGGCGTTCTTCTCAGAGGCGCCTTCTCATCTCCCTCAATGAGAATTACAAGAAAGATATCGCTGCAGGCACCATTTCCCGCTGGGTTTCCCAAGTCATTCGTAGAGCCTACTCTCATGCACACAAGGATCTCAGTTGTCTTAATCCCAGAACACACGAAGTGCGGGCCATAGCTACTTCGGCTGCTTTCCAGCACTCGGTACCACTGCAGCATGTCTTGGAGGCAGCCTTCTGGCGGTCGGAGAATCCCTTCATCAACTTCTACCTCCGGGATTTCCGTATGACCAGGGCTGACGGTTCCAAGGGGATTTCCTTTGTCGCGGCTAACACTGCCGTCTCAGTTTCAAGGGCTCCCCATACGAACCAGTAGGCGTTGCCCTCCTCCATTTGCTTTAAATTCTGCATCAGTTTGACATGGTACAGTATATGACACCAAAAGGAGGAGTTTGTATTATACTCCATGTTTGGTGTTTACATATACTTACCATGTCAAACTCGAATGCCCGCCCGTCCGTCCCGGCGTCTCCGCCGTGGTTCTCATGGGGCATTTTCGTTCATGGCCACAGAATGATTCAGTGCTTATAGCTGTTAGAGGCGTTTGATTGGCTAAGAGCGGGCCAGACTAAGAGGGGCGTCTTTTCACTGTTAGCCGCGCGAAATTTGGCCAAACAGAGCAAACCATAGGCCTAGTTTGCATCAGTTTGACATGGTAAGTATATGTAAACACCAAACATGGAGTATAATACAAACTCCTCCTACATAGCATGTTTGCAGGAGACATACGTTACAGATGATGTAATGCACGAAATCGATAGACAATGGTCGGGAAGCATATTCTATTGTGCAGGAACTAACAAAAGCAATGGACTCATTATCCTCATTTCCAAACTTAAGCAGATGCAGGCAGAATTAATTCATGCAGCAGAGAGAATACTACTAATTAGAGTCAGGCATGACAACAAAATAACCATCATCGCTAATTGCTATGCTCCAAACTCGACCGTAGATAAATTAGAATTCATAAACCAACTGGGCAGCCCACTGCTAAAGCAATACTACGACCATTTGTGGGTACTGGGTGATTTCAACACAACAATAAGCCATCTAGATAACATCGCGGGCAAACAATACTCACCACGAGAAAATGAAGCTCTCATGGAAATGTTATCTTCTCTAGACCTGGAAGACACATGGAGATCTATCCACCCTGACGTCAAAGAATATACTTGGTCAAGATCCACTCCTTTCACAGCAAGGAGAATTGATTATATTTTCTGTGACACTATCTCCCAAGCACTCGTGCAGAAAACGGACATTGAGTTATTTCCCCACTCAGACCACAAACTTGTAAAAGCAATATTCAGCGCAAACGGGTTTCAAAGAGGTCCAGGATACTGGAAGTTTAATAGCTCGTTGCTATCAGAGGAACGTTTTCTGGAAGAAACAAACGATTTTATAGATTCACATTTCTCAAAATATAAAGACGAAAATCCACAAAAAGCCTGGGAAATGTTTAAAGTTAAATACAAGTCCTACTGTATCAACTATTCAAAAATCGCCAAAAATAGGGCTTCAAATAAACATGCAAAAATCAAAATGCTGCACGACACTGAACAAAATCTGACACAAAGCATTCTTGATAAAAACATGATAATGAAAGCGCAACAACTAAAAAAAGAAATAGAACTACAGGAACTAACAGAAGCAAGAGGTGCTCAGATTCGTTCAAGAGTCAAGTGGATAGAGGACGGGGAAAAACACAAAATACTTTCTCCGCCTTGAAAGGGCCCAAGGAGCCGTGAACGTAATATCATCTCTGCGCATAAACCAAAACACGACAGACAATCCACAGACAATACTGAACCAGATCGAGAAATTTTATACAGAGTTATACAAGAAAGACTCATCCGTAGATAAAGGAAGAAACATAAGAGGCCATTTCCTGAGCAACGAAGATTATCCAGTACTTACAGAAGAAGAAAAGGACCTCTGTGACAAAGAAATAACTCTGGACGAGCTAACAGTAGCACTCACAAACTTAAACAAAGACTCTGCGCCTGGTAGTGACGGCCTCACACCAGCATTTTATAAAACGTTCTGGGACAAACTAAAAACGCCATTCCTTCTCTGTATTACAGAAGCCATCAAGGAAGGAGAATTACCTTTCTCAATGAAGAAAGGAATTGTTACATTAATCCATAAAGGCAAGGACCTGGACAAAAATAACCTCACAAATTATAGACCTATTACTCTCACAAATACAGACTATAAGATAGTCACGAAAGCGCATGCCACGAGACTCCAAAATGTCATCAGAACAGTTGTAAATGAAGACCAAGTAGGTTTCATAAAGGGAAGAAATATAGCAGTTCACTTGAGATTCTTTGATGACCTAACTAAACACCTCAATACAACGAATCAAACAGGTGCTCTAGTTGCTCTAGATTTCTCTAAAGCCTTTGACACAATATCAAAAGATTGTATCATCGAAGCACTAGATATTTTCAACTTTGGCCCAATATTTAAGAATGTTGTTTCTACTGTAATGAAAAACACACAAAGTTGTGTTCACAATGGTGGATGGCTATCTGATTGGTTTCCAACAGAACGAGGAATCAGACAGGGATGCCCACTAAGTCCCCTTCTTTTCGTACTAACAGTAGAAATACTGGCGATTAGAATTAGAAACAATAAAGAGATTCCAGGAATTGAATTGACGCCATTAGGAGGTATGTGCAACGAAAGTAACACCTCTAAAATAAAACAGTTTGCAGATGATACAACATTAACTCTAAAAAATGAACAGGACATTCGGATAGCTACAGACATTGTATCTCAGTTTGAAGAATACTCAGGTCTGAAATTAAATAAAAGTAAATCAGAGGGAATGTGGCTGAGGTCAAGAAAGCATGAAACAGGCGACATAAATAGCATTCCCATAAGACCTGACAGGCTGAAAATTCTGGGGATATATTTCTCAGCAGACAAAGAAATTTCGGAACTGGAAGAAAACTGGAAATCGAAAAAATAACTATGGTGATTAAACGATGGGAACGAAGAAACCCATCACCATACAGTAAGGTTATCTTGGCAAAGACGTTTTTGTTGTCACAGTTCTCACACGTCCGGCAAGTATCGGCTTTACCAGTCAAAGTCCTCAGCACCATTAACACACTTGTGTACAGGTTTTTGTGGAAAAAAAAAGTTTAATAATAAAAAAGCTTTTGAAAACATAAAAAGAGGCGTCCTCAGCCTTGACAAAGAAGATGGTGGCTTGAATATGATCAACATCGAACACCAGCAGCAAATGTTCCTGGTCAAATGGGCAGCTAGACTCCTCAGAGAGACAAAAGCGCATTGGAGCATTCTTGCAAGACAAAATATGTCACCTTTCAAGGACAGTTATTGCAGTTTTAGCTGTAATATCTTACCTAAAGACATCAAAATGCTGGAAAATGTTAAGTCATTCTTCTGGAGAGAGGTAATAAAAGCAGTAGCCGTTCTCAACGAAGACAGACCGATAGAAAATATAAAAACGGAACCGCTATGGAACAATAAAAATGTAAAATACAAAGGTAATGTGTTACACTTTCCCAAATGGAGCAAAAAAGGCATTCTTATCGTGCAGGATCTTTGGCAGCATGGAAATGTAATGACATACGAAGAAGTAGAACGCAAACTGGGCACTGACCCGGGCCTTCTTTTCGAATACAATGCCATCATAAACGCAATACCAGAACAATGAAAACAGCATCTATCCAACGATGGCCACAAAGAGGATACCCCCAAAGACATTGCAACAACAGAGGGATACCTCACTACGTTATCTAACAAACATATCCGAAAACACTTTGCCCTCAAACAAAACCATGAAATATGTGCAACACAATTTTGGAAGCGCAAACTCGACATCAATATCAAAGACTATTTCAACCTAGCTTATGAATGCACAAATGAATCCCGTCTGAGAATACTCCACTTCAAATTTATCCATAACATTTACCCAACGAATATTCTGCTTGCAAAAATGGGGGTGTCAAACACAAACACCTGCAACTGGTGTCAAGAAACTCATTACATTGAACACGCCTTTCACACTTGCCCCAAACTATCTGACTTTTGGAGACATGTGAAACAGTTCATTCTCTCCCGTTACAATACACTGATCCCTATGAATGAAAAAGTAGCGTTGTTTGGTACAACGAAAATGGATATCCCAGATCATGAAAAGAGAAAAAAAATCAACACGACTCTGTTGATAGCAAAACTGTCTATTTCTAAATTCAAATATGGTAAGTGCAAGAATCTGTATCTTATCTTTGAAACCGAGCTCAAATTACGTAAGATGTGATCTATGTCTACCAAGATACCCGAGCACTTATACGGATCCATAAAAAAAACTGAAGTGGTCAATTTAAATGTGTACATTTAAAGACGTTCCGTAAAGCTAATGCCTCCAGAGAGAGAAAGAGAGAGAGAGAGAATGAGATCGTGTCTACCTCGCCTCTTTTAGACATTGTGCACGAAACTACCCTGTATGTGATTTTATATGTTGCATGACCTTGACAATGTTTGAGCATGACAATGGTAAGAAGACAGATTACAGGGGGAAGAGAGAGAGAGAGAGAGAGAGAGAGAGAGAGAGGGAGAGGGAGAGAGAGAAAGGCAGAATAAAGAGATGAGAGAAGAAAAAAAAAAGAAAGAGAAAGAAAAGACAACAGAAAGGAGAAAAATGATGATGGAAGGAACAAACAAACAAAAAAAAGAGAGAGAGAGAGAGAACCAAAAACAACAACAAAAAACAAACAAAAAAAAGTGGGAAAGAAACTTCCAAGGATGCTGAGACTATCCTGCTCATTTGCAGAAATTTTACGCATCCACTGATTTCTCCTAAAAAAAAACAATTAAAAAAACAAAAAAACAACAACAACAAAAACTGCAAGCTTGGCGTTGAAAGGGTTAAAAGGACATACTCGCCATAGCACAGACAGACAGACAGACAGAGAGACAGATACAGAGACAGACAGACAGACAGAGGCAGAGACAGAGAGAGACAAAGAGACAGATTGAGAAAGAGAGAGACAGAGGGGGAAGGAGTGAGTTAGAGGCAGACAGACAGAAACAGGCACAGACAGACAGCGATTGAGAGAGAGAGAGAGGGGGGGGGGAAGGAGTGAGTTAGAGGCAGACAGACAGAAACAGGCACAGACAGACAGACAGCGATTGAGAGAGAGAGAGAGACAGAGGGGGAAGGAGTGAGTTAGAGGCAGACAGACAGAAACAGGCACAGACAGACAGACAGCGATTGAGAGAGAGAGAGAGGGGGGGGGGAAGGAGTGAGTTAGAGGCAGACAGACAGAAACAGGCACAGACAGACAGACAGCGATTGAGAGAGAGAGAGAGGGGGGGGGGGAAGGAGTGAGTTAGAGGCAGACAGACAGAAACAGGCACAGACAGACAGACAGCGATTGAGAGAGAGAGAGAGGGGGGGGGGGAAGGAGTGAGTTAGAGGCAGACAGACAGAAACAGGCACAGACAGACAGACAGCGATTGAGAGAGAGAGAGAGAGGGGGGGGGGAAGGAGTGAGTTAGAGGCAGACAGACAGAAACAGGCACAGACAGACAGACAGCGATTGAGAGAGAGAGAGAGGGGGGGGGGAAGGAGTGAGTTAGAGGCAGACAGACAGAAACAGGCACAGACAGACAGACAGCGATTGAGAGAGAGAGAGAGAGGGGGGGGGAAGGAGTGAGTTAGAGGCAGACAGACAGAAACAGGCACAGACAGACAGACAGCGATTGAGAGAGAGAGAGAGAGGGGGGGGGGAAGGAGTGAGTTAGAGGCAGACAGACAGAAACAGGCACAGACAGACAGACAGCGATTGAGAGAGAGAGAGGGGGGGGGGGGAAGGAGTGAGTTAGAGGCAGACAGACAGAAACAGGCACAGACAGACAGACAGCGATTGAGAGAGAGAGAGGGGGGGGGGAGAAAGGGAGTTAGAGATACAGACAGACAGAGAGGGAGGGGTGGGGAGAGAGATGGGGGAGAGGGAGTTAGAGAGACAGGCAGACAGAGAGGGAGGGAGGGAGAGAGAGAGAGAGAGATGGGGGAGAGGGAGTTAGATACAGACAGACAGACACAGAGGGAGGGGAGAGAGAGAGGTGGGGGAGAAGGAGAGAGACAGACAGAGAGGGAGAGAGAGAGATGGGGGAGAGGGAGTTAGAGAGACAGACAGAGAGGGAGGTAGGGAGAGAGAGAGAGAGATGGGGGAGAAGGAGAGAGACAGATAAGACAGAGAGGGAGAGAGAGAGAGAGAGAGATGGGGGAGAAGGAGAGAGACAGACAGACAGAGAGGGAGGGAGAGAGAGAGAGAGAGACGCTTTGACGCGTTGATATGTTATTGTCATTACCTGCATAGGTCTATTGACAAGGGGGTGATAGGGTTAATTCTTATGTCACCACAAGTACCATACCACACTCTGATTAATCCATCAAAACAAAACAAAACATGCAAACAAAGAAAAACAAAACAGCTTTTATCGAAATACAACATCCTTACAATAGGAAAGCAACAAACATTAAAAAAGAAACAAAAACAAAAACAATACAAAAAGACAAAACACCATTACTCGACCATCCATTCTATCAACGATACTGTTCAGTTTCAGTTTCAGTTGCTCAAGGAGGCGTCACTGCGTTTTGACAAACCATATACGCTACACCACATCTGCCAAGCAGATGCCTGACCAGCAGCGTAACCCAACGCGCTTAGTCAGGCCTTGAGAAAAGAAAAAAAAGCGGGGGAATAAATAATAGATAAGCTTACATAAATAAATAAATAAATGAATAATAATTATAATATAGAAAAAGGTAGTAGTAATAATAATAGTAATACTAATAAAATGATACTGTTCAATGTCTACCTTATTATCTGGCTTACAGTCTGAACATAAGACAGTAGACATTACACATTGTTATCCCCCTCATTTACTCTGGTATTGTTCTGAATAGTAAGACTACATCTTATTCTTTGTGCTTCTACAAGAAATTTAGCTATTGACAGTATTGTGAGGTCATCATCAGACGACAAAGCAGAAACAATATCGTGCCTTTTAGCTACATCAGACTGAAAGAACTCGTACTTATCTCTTACCCTATCGAATGATTTACATTGAAACAAGTAATGTTTTTCATCATCTACACAAAAAGCACACAAAGGGCATGGTGATTCTGTGGATGTCCCAGGCTGAAACCATCTTTTATTTGCATTAAATCCAAGTGTCCTTAGTCGAAATCTTGCAAAGTTTATTCTTTGCCACTTATCTGTGATGACTGTCAGGAATTTTTCCGTTTGAAATATACTTTTGAATGAAAAAAAACAACTATATTTTTCTTTAGTTTCCATATCAGAATGCCAATTTTGTTTGAAAGAACAAATAAGTCTATCTTTAAATTCCGAAATAAACTGCTGTTCATTTCCCACTTCCTGGGACATCCACACAATTCCAAACCCATGTTCAGACAAAATCTTTTTAACTTAATAAGCCCAGTTTTCTCTACCTAAATCCATTTGCAATAACATCATATCATAAGCCTGTTTGCACAAACGTGATTGCGGAAGCTTCAATAATTTCAACCAATATTTTATGCATTTCACAAAAGTTTTTATGTACAAAGGATATCTACCCGTTTCCCCATATAATACAGTATTGGATGAGTGAATCGGTACATTCAGAAAACGTTTTATTGCATATGTGTGCACTTTCCCCATGTGTGAGTTTGCTTTTAGCCCCCAGACTTCAGCTGCATACGTAAGTACAGGTTCAATTTGTGTATCAAACATTTTCCAAAATAGATGATAATCAATCGAGTTAAGCTTTTTTAACGATTTCAGTATTTCGATTACACCTTTCTTTGCTTTCCTACAAGATTCTTCTCACGCATAGTTTAAACTTAATTTTGTTGAAAATACTATTCCCAAATACTTATATGTATTAGTTACTTTAACATCCGCATTTCCATATAACCACTTTTCATGTACTGAGAGATGCCCACCCATTCTAAAAATCATAATGTTAGTTTTATCTAAATTAACTGTTAAGCCTAAGCGATCTGCTTCTTCTTTCAAAACATTTAATTGGTTTTGTAACCCCCTAACAGTACCCGACAAAAGAATAACATCATCTGCGAATAATAGTAAGAATATTTCAATAGCTCCCGGGATTAACTGAATTCCATGTTTTCCTTTTCTTGACAATTCCACCGCTAATTCATTTATGAAAAAAGAAAACATCTGTGGGCTCAAATTACAACCTTGTTTAACGCCATTTGGACAACTAAAACATTCTGAATACACACCATTCACACGCACACATGCAAGTACTGATTTGTACATACCTCTGAGAGCCCTATACAATTTACCATTTACACCACTTTCACGCAGAACATGCCAGAAAGCATTGCGATTCACAGAATCGAAGGCCTTCTTAAAGTCTACAAATGCAACATATAGTTTAGTATTGTTAAGCAAATATTTTTGCACAACAGAATACAATGTAAAAATATGGTCTATTGTACTGTAATTACTTCTAAAGCCTGCTTGCTGTTCAATTATTTTTTCTTCCCTATCAGCCCACTTTGTTAATCTATTGTTCAGTATGTGAGTGTAAATTTTACTTAAAATACTGGTAAGCGCTACTCCACGATAATTGTCAGGATTGTTGACGTCTCCCTTTTTGTAAATTGGAATTATTATGGATTTTGACCATTCCAAAGGAAAAGTTCCATTATCAAAAAGCTGGTTAAATAACTGGACAAGAAAGTCAATAATGGCTGAATTTGCATGCTTTAACATCTCTCCGACAATTTTATCTGGTCCTGCACTCTTTCCTGATTTCAAATGTCTAATACTAGCTGTAATCTCTTCTTTAGATATGGGATTATTGAATAATGGTTCAAATGCACCATCTTCTTCTATCAAACTGTCCTCTTCTTGTGGTACATCGAAGTCAACATCATTGAAAACCCTAAAGAAATGGTTATACCATTGTTGCAAAGATACATCATTATACACAAAAGTCTTTCTATTCACCGACCTCATTATTGCCCAAAACGTTTTAGAATCCTTAACTGAATCTCTCAATTTTCTCAGCCTATTCTCTTCAGATTCTCTCTCCTTTGATTTTCTTAATTCAACATGTTCTTTTCTGGATTTCGCATACGCTTCTCTTTTTTCTTTCTTATTTGTTTCTATTTTACATCTTTGAAATCCTTTTAATAACCTTTTAACTTCCTGCTTCTTTCGTATACATTCAACATGAAACCAGTCATTACACTTTTTGTACCCTTGGCCCACTCTTCGAACCATACATGCAGCAGCCCCGTATAAAGCAGTAACAAATTGATTTAAACTCTCATCCATACTAGTATCTAACAATAAGAAGGCTTTCTGTAAACAATCTTGAAATTCAGCACTGTCAAGTTCATGTTTATAAAAACTAACATTCTCTTCTGACCATACAATTTTTTCTTCGCCATGTTGTCTTGAATTCTCACCTAAATCATAGTTCTGATTCTTTGTACATGTTACTTCTACTGGTAAATGCCACGAGTCCACACGCTCACCAACATGCAAATCAAAGTTCAATAATAAATCACAAGGAATAAGAAAATAATCAATCACACTGCATCCACTGGGGGACACAAAAGTACATTCACTGTCTGTGTCGCCCGTACAAAAACCATTCAAAATAACCATATCAAGCATGAAACAGAAATCCAACAAAGTTTTACCAAAATTATTAATCACCTAGTCCTTAGAATCGCGCACACAACTTCCTTCATCTACTTTGTCACACTCCCATTCATTCATATAGTTAGACATGACTTCAAGTTCAGCTTGTTCCTGACCAGTTCTAGCATTCAGATCTCCAGTGACCATGAAATATACTTCATCTTTTTCAAAATACTGTAGTAATGCTTCTTCTAATAGCAATATACCATCTTTAATCAGTTTATCATTGTATATCGGGCCTCCTTCAGGAACAACGTAGCAAGCTACAAAGACTACATCTTTATTCAAACCAAAAACATTTTTATTTATTTTTATAACAACAGTATTATCACACTCCACCTTCACTTCTTTCACTCGCTCTGCCAGACTCTTTCTCACTAACAGTAACACACCGCCTGAACGTCTGCCATGATGAGATAACTTCTTAGCAGAAGCATGAAATTTCACATGGTGAGTAAAAACACCAGAAAAATCAAATGACGAATCAAGAAACGTTTCTGTAAGGCAAACAAAATCAAAGTCATTTGCATAATTAACGAATGAAACATCTTTCAATTTACTGTATACATTTTCAACATTATAATTCAAAAATGTCCATTGTTTTGGATGGTCGAGCCTGTCCTATGGCTTTCTCAGATCTTACCCTTAGATCTGCTACTGGTAACCTGTAATCCAGTACAACCTGTTCAGGGTCGGGTTGCCGGCGACTAAACCGGCACTTCCACCGCTCCCTTCTGGGACTGGTGAGGCGGGTGGCTAGACACCCTAATGGAGATCCATAAAAGGGCGTTGGCTCAGGAGAGCCACCGACGGCCATCTAGCTCCACCGTGCTGTGTGCATGCCACACGCAGTTGGCCCCCGGGGTGTGTCTACCCATGCATGCGAAGTCTGGATCCGGCAGAATCTGCGGAAGAAACCTATCGGTTCAACGGAGAGGAAGGCGGTTTCAGCAACGCACTGTGGAGTGCAGAGAGCAAGATGAGACACCGAAAGGATGTCTTGGTCATCCACTGCATCCGTGCTCATCCTCCAGTCGTCTCGACTTAGTCTTGCCATTGGAAATTGGTGGACCCGGACGAGAGAGTGAGGTCGACGTTGCGCAACACCTCTTCACTTTAAACAAACTCATCGTGCAAGTCATCATCATGGCTTTCTCAACACGCTCGAACGGAGGTTCCTGTCACTGACACCGCCACCTCTCCCTCTGCCACGGCTCGAATTTGCTGGCGACTTGCGTGGCTGGTTCCCCAGGAATGCGCTCATCTCGGTCTGTTTTCCTGCAACAAAAGAAGTGCGTGCTGCTCGTGCGTCACCACAGGGGTGACCCAGGGAATCCCTGCTGCCTCTGACTGACCGCGTCGTTCCCCGATGACGTCACCTGGCCGCTACGAGGGAAGTCCCCGTCTCCTCTCCCGCTGCCGCTGTCACGCTGACGCTGACACGGAGTTGCACGGTGTCCAAGGGGTGAGGAGGGGGTAGAGACAGTCCCGCTGACACCTGTTGCACGGTGTCCAAGTGGTGAGGAGGGGGTAGAGACAGTCCCGCTGACACCTGTTGCACGGTGTCCAAGTGGTGAGGAGGGGGTAGAGACAGTCCCGCTGACACCTGTTGCACGGTGTCCAAGTGGTGAGGAGGGGGTAGAGACAGTCCCGCTGACACCTGTTGCACGGTGTCCAAGTGGTGAGGAGGGGGTAGAGACAGTCCCGCTGACACCTGTTGCACGGTGTCCAAGGGGTGAGGAGGGGGTAGAGACAGTCCCGCTGACACCTGTTGCACGGTGTCCAAGGGGTGAGGAGGGGGTAGAGACAGTCCCGCTGACACCTGTTGTACCGCCCTGCTCCGTGTCCACTGCCACCCCTCTGACCACCTCACTGTCAACGCCACGTGATTCCTCACGCTGATCGGCGGAGACAACCGTCTCCGTCCCCACTTGGTTCGGAGCTGGAGCACTGTGTACTGGTGAACTCACAGATTCATCATGTGTTACTACTACACACTCTGCACGCCCACCCCCTACCACTTGTGCATAGGTTCGACTGTCAGGGAGCCGAGGCCCGATCACTAGCTGACCTCTCTGGAAATACGCCCTCTTTCCCTCTCGCCTTGCCTCGGCAACAATATGGGCCTGTGCGTTGGTCAGATCATTTGCAACCCTTACCCCTCTTTCCTGCAGTTTCTGTCTTGTGTCCCTGTCTGTAATGATTGACATTTTGTCTTTCCATTTTGTGAAGCGGACAATCATGGGTTTCGGTTGTCCTTGTCGTGAATGTCCTGTACGATGTGCTCTTGTAACATCGTCACTTGTCCATGTTTGTGGTCCGTCAATACTGTTTAAGATGTCGACAACTGCACTGGCACATGTATCAAGTTTCTGTGGGCCCTCGCTGGGGAATCCCCCCAAAAAGCGCAAGTTGTCTCTGCGCGAGAAACCTTCAAGTCTGTCCGTGTCAGATTTCAGTTGATTTACTTCTACTTGCATTTTATGCATTGTATCTCTAATATATCGCAGTTCGTCCTTGCCGTCATTTGTTTCAGTGAACAGTTGTTGAATATCCGCCGTCATGTCTGTCACTGTTTCCGTCAAGTGTCTGTGATCTCTTTCTAGTCTGTCACAACGTCTGTTTATCTCCTCGCACTGTTGTTTGACTTCACCCAATTCAACTTTGATTTCTCCAAGGTCACTCCTAATCAACCGAGTCTGCTCACTAAACTGTTGCTGCATTGCTTGCATCAGTTTGTTGATCATGACGTCTTCTACAGTCTCCGCGTTTGTCACTGTTTGGGAATCCCCGTTAGAGTCGATCTGTCCGTCAGAGTTGGGACCAGGATTTTTCTCCACGTCACCGCTAAGAAGCAGCCTCCGTAGTGAGAACACGGCGTGCTGCACGCAGCATGCAGAGAGGAGCACTGGCACGTGCAGTGCAAGCTGACATACACTGTCACTGACACACCCCTCTTTCTCAACACATGACATCGTTCCCTTTCTGTTTGACAGTTCTGTCAAATATGCACTACCGGGTGACATCAGCTTGCACACATTCCAACAAAAAGTGTGAAACAGCGACAAGACCATGCCACACAGTACAAAAGCAATGCAAACATCAGTCGATGTCAAATGTGTCTCAGTGAGAGAGAGAGACAGAGAGAGAGAGAGAGAGAGAGAGAGAGAGGTGGGGGAGAAGGAGAGAGACAGAGAAGGAGGGAGGGAGAGAGAGAGATGGGGGAGAAGGAGAGAGACAGACAGACAGAGAGGAGGGGGGGAGAGAGAGAGAGATGGGTGAGAGGGAGTTAGAGAGACAAACAGACACAGACAGACACAGACAGACACAGACAGAGAGGGAGGGAGTTAGAGAAACAGACAGGAGACTCACACACACACACACACACACACACACACACACACACACACACACACACACACACACACACACACACACACACAGATTGAGAGAGAGAGAGACGGAGACAGAGAGAGAAGGAGTTAGAGACAGACAGACAGACAGAAACAGACACAGGCGCAGAGAGACAGACAGCGATTGAGAGAGAGAGAGAGAGATGGAGAAAGGGAGTTAGAGAGATACAGACAGACAGACAGACAGAGGGAGAGGGAGAGAGAGAGAGATGGGGGAGAGGGAGCTAGAGAGACAGACAGACAGACAGACAGACACAGACAGAGAGAGAGAGAAAGAGGGAAGGAGTTACAGAGACAGACAGACAGACAGAGAGTGAGGGAGAGAGAGAGGGGGGGATGGGAAGGAGGGATTTAGAGAGACAGACAGACAGACAGACACAGGCACACACACACACACACACACACACACACACACACACACACACACAGATTGAGAGAGAGAGATGGTGGGAGGGAGTTAGAGACAGACAGACAGAGAGACGGAGTGGCAGAGAGAGAGAGAGAGAGAGAGAGAGAGAGAGAGAGAGAGAGAGAGAGAGAGAGAGAGAGAGAGGAGCGGATTGTGAAAGAACCCAGTAAGTCGTGCTGACTCTGTCTCAAGACTAACAAAGGGAGGGACCAACTGAAGCTCAACTTTCTGTTCTTTGCAAGAGAAAAATAGAGCTGCGCCCCTTTGTCACGTTTTTTAACTCCCACCCCCACCCCCAACCCCCATACCCCCCACTGCCCCCACCCCCACCCCTCCGCCCCCATTCCCCCCAAGTGTTGGTCAGCAAGATATAATCAGGTACAGATACGGTGTTTGTAGAGGCTCCTCACCCCACAACTTCTTTCTTTTTTTCTCTCTTTTTTTTCTCTCAAGCTGAAAAGATCTTTTTTGATTTTTCTCTCAGGTGAATACGTCTTCTCTCTTTTTTTCTGGTCCGGATGAAGATCATTAACACACACACACACACACACACACACACACACACACACACACACACACACACACACACACATTATATCTAACTAACTGACTGACTCCAGTCAACAGGCATAATGGTCATGAACTTCAAAGCCAGTATATCCTCTAAACCGGAGCCCTGTGATTCTTAACGATCACCAGAAGTCTGTGTTGAGCGAAGGTCAAGATCGAGAAAGCTACAGGCGACAGTGGATACCGGAATCGCCAAGCAAGTGCCAGACAGTATCTGAAATTATCCTCATCTCGAACTGAGACACATTTGGGAACACTGAGGAGGGGTGGGCGGGGGGCGGGGGATGGGGGGCGTCATACGGAAGATTCTCAGTAACCATGCTGAATCAGTATATGTATAGGCATGTCAGCAGATCCTCCCTATGCAATCCTAGTTTTCACCAAAAAAGATTTATGAGTGAGATGTAAGATAAGATGTCTTAGGTAGGGTATAGTATACGTGGTTATGAAATTGAGTATGTCATTGCATCGTCATCGTCATGATTATCACACACACACACACACACACACACACACACACACACACACATATATATATATATATATATATATATATATATGTGTGTGTGTGTGTGTGTGTGTGTGTGTGTGTGTGTGTGTGTTGTGCCGGTGTGCGCCTGCGTTGAGTTTGTACACTAATGTCAGCGTGCACATATTTTTTCAGTCAGGATATATTCATTTATCTATATATGCCTATTATCGTTATCACTATTTAGGTTTAGTTTTTTCCATTTATACCTATCATTGCTCTCTAATTCTCCGTGCCAGTTTTGTTTGTAACATGCTATAAGTCTGTCTTTAAATTCGGATACACAGCCGATCTCGTGCCCTACTCCTTGGCACATCCACACAAGACCGAATCCATGTTCCGTTAGTGTTTTCTTGATGTGGAATACCCAGTTCTGTTTGCCCTTCTCCTCTTGCAGCAGCAGCATCTCGTATGCTTGTCTACACAATCGTGATGTTGGCAGTCTTGTTAGTTTGAGCCAATATTTCATGCATTTTGCAACTGATCTAATACGCAATGGGTACCTGCCAGTTTCCTCATACATTATAGTGTTTGATGAGTGTAATGGGACACCAAGAAAGCACTTCATTCCAAATGTATGTACTTTTTCCATTTGGTTATTTGACATGAGTCCCCATATTCATGCTCCATAGTTCAAAGCTGGTTCAATCTGTGTGTCGAAAAGTTTCCAGAAAAGCTGTGCGTCAGTCGAACGCAGTCACCTGAGTGATTTTATAATTTGGATTACACCTTTTTTCCCTTTTCTATTTGCTTCATCCCGCGCAGACGTCAAACTCAAATTGTTGTGAATAACATTCCTAGATATTTATATGTAGTGGTTACTTTTATTTCACTATCACCATAGCTCCATTTTTCGTACGTATAAAATGAATATATGGTTGACAGTACTATTAACTGTTCTAAAGCCTGCCTGTTCTTCTATGTTTTTTCTTCTTCTAATTCTGTCCATTTTTTTTAAAATCTTCGCTTTAAGATGTGTGTATACACTTACTAATTGTACTTGTCAAGGCTGCTCCTCTGTAATTGTCCGGGTTGTTTGTGTCGCCCTTTTTATGTACAGGCACAATAATGGATTTTGCGTAGTCCAACGGAAATGTTCCACTTTCAAATAATTTGTTAAATAGGGTAACAAGGAATTTCATAACATTACTGTTTGCATTTTTTAGCATTTCGCCAATGATGTAATCTGGGCTGGCACTTTTACCCGATTTCAGGTTTTTTATACTCGTTATGATTTCCTGTTCTGAAATAAGGTCATTGAATAGAGGTTCTTCCTTCACATCTACCGCTTCTTCCGTCATCACTTCTTCCTGGTCAGAACTATCATCAGCTGTATTATGATTAAAGACGTTGGAAAAGTGGTTATGCCACTGTCATTATAAACTACTGCTTTCCGGTTAACTGATCTTATTGACCAGAACAGCTTAGGGTCATGAACGCAGTTTCTTAATTTTTCTAATCTTTCTTCTTCGTACGCTCGTTTCTTTGTCCTTTTTAACTGAACATAATCCTTCCTCTCCTTAACATAGTCTTCTTTCCACTGATTCTTAACGCTTTCTGTCTTACATTGTTGGAATCTCCTAAGGAGTCTTCTGACCCGTTTCTTTTGCTGCCTGCATTCCATATCAAACCAGTCATTGAATTCTTTCTTAGTTTTTTTCTGACCTTTCTAACCATACAAGCAGCTGCTCCATATAGAGCTTTTGTGAACAATTCAACCCCGCTATCAACATCTAAATCTAACATACCGTGGGCTTTGAAATCATTGCTGTCTAGCTCCCCTTTACATATCTGCAACTTCTCATCATTTCAAATAATCCTGATTTCATCAGAGCAATCCCCCTTTTCAATTGGTTCCTGACTCTTCTCATTGCACTGACTATTTTTCCACTTTAGTACTACTGGTAGGTGCCATGAATATAAACAATCATCAATGTGTAGATCACACCCTGCTCGTTAATCTTCAGATATAAGAAAATTATCAATAACGCTGCTGCCGTGTGGTGACACAAAAGTAAATTCGCCTTCTGTGTCACTGCTGCACGATCCATTCACAATATACAAGTCAAGCATAAGGGAGAGACAGACAGCCAGAAAGAGACACAGAGAGACAGAGACAGAGAGAGACAGAGACAGAGAAAGACAGAGAGAGAGACTGTGAGAAAAGAAGGAACAAACGGTAGGGAACAGAACCTGGAACTAGGGTTGGGATTCCAATGGATCATCTGATCCAACTGGGCGGTGGAGCGCTGGCCCAGTGACAATGCGACCGACCAGGAAGGGGATGTTGATAAGTTCCAGTCCTGAATAGATTTTTTTTTTTTTTTTTACTCCTCTCTGTGATTATAACCACCACCACCATGATCGTCTTCATCACCAACCTCATCATCATCTTTCTCACAACAACAACAAGAATAATAATAATAACAATGATAAGAAGAAGAAGAAGAAGAATATTATAATCATCATCACCATCCCAATAATAGTAATGACAATGATATTAGTAATACAAATTATTAACCTATGATAACGATATTAATATTACAAACGCTGCTAATGCTGCTGCTGCTGCT
>NC_134903.1:28196554-28199054 GCF_041734735.1 Babylonia areolata
CGCAGTTCAATAATTTATAACTGTCTCTCTCATGTGCAACATTGCGCTCGGGGGGGGGGGGGGGGGGGGGGAGTTGGTGGTGGGGGGAGCTGCTTTATTTTCTTTTTATATTATCTACATTCAAGCAGATGCAAACGTGCTAAAAACCAAAGCAAAAATGAATCGGTTTTCATTGTATACAGCGAATCTTACTACACGTGCGAAATTCCAGGCATAACTTAACTTTCGCTTTACTGCAGCTGAACCGTCAGAACCGACCAGTTTCCTTCAGGTGGGGAAGGAGAGGGTGATTTACCGCCACCCTTCCGCACTGCGTGTGTGCCCCAAAACGGCTTCAGCACTGTTATAGACAGTAAGAAGGGGCCTGCCGCGAGTGGTTTATCTCTCTTTTCTAATCTCCGGTGGCACCTTGTTGGGCTGAGCTGATTGTGGGTGCGTGCGCGCGCGCGCGCGCGTGCGTATGTATGTGTGTGTGCGCGCGCGCGTGCTCGTGTGTGTGTGTGTGTGCGTGCGTGCGTGCGTGCTTGCGTGTGTGCGCGGGCGCGCGCGCGTGCGTGTGTGTGTGTGTGCGTGCGTGCGTGCGCGCGCGTGTGTATGTGTGTGTGTGTGCGTGCGTGTGTATGTGTGTGTGTGTGCGTGTAAAAGGGGAGACATAGGCACAATATAGAAGGAAACGCTAACATCAAACAACTGTAACAACTATAACAAATGTCCAGTTGGACTATGCAGCAAACCTTCTGGAATAGCAGATAACATCTTGAAATTGTCAAAAATACATTCAAAAGAATTTTCCGAGAAGTTTGGTAAAAACGATTTCAGATTCTGACATTCAAAGAGTATGTGTTTGCTAGAAACAGATTCTCCACATATGCATTTAACATCTCTGCTGAACTTTGTTATAAAAGCGTTCAGCTTTATCCTGTTTGATAATGCCTGAATTTGCCTTAATCTGAATAAATTACTGAATCTATTTGATTGATTGATAGATTCCGGTTGTAGAATGTTATTTATACTTTTATTTAAAATTTTGCCATTTTGCTGGTATACTTCCCTGACTTTGCTCCATGATGCTTTTTCTAGTAAGCGGTACCCCTCTTGTACAGACAAATTTACATAAAGGTCTGTGGTTCCCTGTTGGTGTTTTGCACATTTTCTTGCAGCCCTGTCCGCCCATTCATTATATAGGAGACCAAGGTGAGAAGGAACCCAACAAAAAGTTATAATGTGTTCCTCTCAAATTCAAAAGATGTGCAATGTGACTTACGAGGGTCATTCAATAAATAAGGTGAATTTTTCGGTATAAGGACTTCTAATACAGATAGAAGCTTACTTTTTTTTTCTTCTTTTTTTTCTTTTTTTTTTTACTTCTTTTTCACATGGATTTAATTTGTTTTGCAGATTAAAAAAAAACTTTGAGAGTTTTGGCGATTAACAAAGATGGCCGACCAAGAAGCATGCTCCAGGATTGAACAGCGGTCAGTTATCAAGTTTTTGGTTGCTGAAGGGTGCAAACCAGTTGAAATTCATAGGAGAATGTCAACTGTGTATGGTGCCACATGTTTCAGCCGAAAAAATGTCTACAAGTGGGCTAAATTGTTTAAAGAAGGACGGAGCAGTGTTGAGGATGAAGACAGGCCTGGAAGGCCTACAGAAGTGAGGTCTCCTGAGGTGATCGAATCAGTCAATGACCTCATTCAGTCTGACAGAAGGGTGACAGTGGATGACATTGCAAGGACTTTGAGCTTATCTGTTGGGACAGCACACAAAATTGTCCATGATGACCTTGGCTACTCGAAGGTCAGCTGCCGGTGGGTGCCAAAGATGCTTACTCCAGAGCACAAACAGAGGAGGGTCGAGTTGTCCCAGCAGTGTCTCTGCCGCTATGAGAAGGATGGTGATGAGTTTCTGAAGAAGGTGGTCACATGTGACGAGACATGGGTTTGGCACTATGAGCCTGAGTCCAAACGGCAGTCCATGGAGTGGAAGTCACGTAGGCTCTCCAGTGAAGAAGAAGTTCAAGTCCCAGCGGTCCACGAGGAAGGTGATGCTCACCGTTTTTTGGGATATGCAAGGCCCAATCACCATTTCATTCCTTGAGAAAGGAAGCACTGTGAACAGTGCCAACTACTGTGAACTGCTGAGGCAGGTCAAGAAAGACAAAAAGAACAAACGCAGGGGTCATCAGTCAGAAGGAGTCATCTTGCATCATGACAACGCAAGGCCTCACACAGCAGCCCGAACGGTGCAGACCATCAACGAGCTGGGCTGGGAACTGCTCCCTCATCCCCCTTACAGCCCAGACCTTGCCCCTTCAGACTTTCACCTGTTTGGTCCCTTGAAAGCGTTCACGAGAGGCACGAAGTTTGAAAGTGACGATGAAGTCAAAAGTGTTGTGAGCGACTGGTTGAGACATCAGTCCAAAGATTTTTACGCTGAGGGAATACGGAAGCTTGTGCACAGATGGGAAAAGTGTGTGACAGTGCTGGGAGACTACGCTGAA